>NC_091475.1:147206790-147506790 GCF_036971445.1 Narcine bancroftii
GATAGTGCCCAACAAACACTAACTAAATCTATCCCAAGGTAGGTGTGTGTGTGTGTGTGTGTGTGTGTGTGTGTGTGTGTGTGTGTGTGTGTGTGTGTGTGTGTGTGTGTGTGTGTGTGTGTGTGTGTGTGTGTGTGTGTGTGTGCGCGAAAATCTACAGTTACTTCAAAGTTCAGTCTTTAAATTCAGTGTTGAAGTGTAGGCCTTTGAAATTTGATGCTGGAATTAATGTTGAACTGATGGGAAGACTGGAGTTGTGGCTCCTACAGACTCACAAATTCTTCTTGTGTTGCCTTTGAGTAAATGTCCATCCATAAGACTCGAACTGGGTGTCCTCCACTAAGCTTCCAAGACCCTGGCACCAGTCCTCCAAATAACTTCACTGCTAGTCACATTTAAAATGAAGCGGTCTCTCCAAATGACCTCCATTGTTAGTCGCAACAAAAATTAAGCACTTTGCTTCCCAAAAGACCTTCGTGACACAGGTCAATCCACCGAAAAGGCCCACTCATTCACAGAGCATGCTTTGTCCTGAATTTTACAAAAAATGGATGGCCACCATAGCTACTTTCAAAGAGCTGTTTCCTCTCCAGCAGCCAGCATGATTCTCTCTTGCAAAATCACAATGTCTTTGCAACCTTCCCTCAGTTCTTCCAATGTATTGAATTATCGCAGGGCTGTGACTTGTGTTGTGCTTGTGTGAAATGTTAAATGTTAACTGTGACCATTCAGTCCCTCCTGTCTATCCATCCCTTACTGTGGTAATCTCATTTTATTAAAACAGGAGCTTCTAATAAGATAAATATAACCTTTTCTAAATGCCTGCTGCTACTTCTGAAATATGGTCATACTTACATCATCAAAAATATTTAAAATTCAGTAAGTTTTTTACTTGCACTGTCACTTAATAGGGACATGGGTGAAGCTAAATTTATTTATCACCTCCTTTCCTCACAGGATTTATCAGAGGTGGTGTGGTAATATCAAATTATTTCAAAGACTAGCTTCTTCTGGATGTCTGATGGCAACCGTAGCTTGTCAGAATTGTGGCAATGCGATCGAAGACTCAAGTTGGGACAGACAGCATTACTAAACATCACCAGAAACTGGAGCTGAACCACATTACCCCCAGTGGACTGCTGATTACAAACTGGAACATTATTGTCCAGCATTTTTATTTGTTGAACCTGTCTCAGTTTAATTCCTTGAAGCTATCCTTTCTATTGACCTGAATGCAATTTTGTTGGATTACTTTTTTTAAGTTTAAAACAGAATTAAGTAAAATTAATAGGAGCAGCCCTGTTTTAATGTTATTTCCGCCCATAACACTGACTTAATTTTCTCTCTCTGACTGGCTGAGTATTTCATGACTCTCTGTTTTAATTTGAGTGCTAATGCAGTTCCAGATATGAGTCAAAAACTCAAAATGTTCCTAAACTCAGTGCCATTGGCAATCATAACCATCAATGGGAAGCCACAAGGGTAAAGTGGAAATAGAAAAGTCACACCAGCGCTGTAATATTTGTTCTGTACATTTAGGTGTTTGTGAACATTAAGAAGTCAGTCTCACACCCTGGGAGGAAGGACAAGAAACATACACAAATTATAAAACTCTGGTAAGTGTTCCTGAGTTTTAAATTCACTAAATTTCATAAAAAAGGGAAAACAAACAAATGAAGTTGCCAAAAAACATGTAAAGGTTTCCATAGGGATACTCTGGATAAAAGCAGAGAGATAACTATGTACAGTGCCCTCCTTAATGCTTGGGACAAAGACATTTTTTTTTCCATTTATTTGCCCCTGAGCTCCATATATGAATCAAACAATTCACATGTGGTTAAAGTGCATTTTCTAGATTTTATTCAAGGTTATTTATATACATTTTGGTTTGACCATGTAGAAATTACAGCACTTTTAGACATTGTTCCCACATTTCAGGGCTTCTCAGGTGTTTATGAGTACTCAGGAATGTTTAATTGCTTCATTGATAGAGGTATAAGAGAGCTCGGCTTGTATCGAAGCTTATGATCACCTTTGGAGTCTATAGTTGCTGTTTTTCAACATGTGACCAGAGTTATGTCAATGAAAGTCAAAGAAGACATTTGAGGCTGTAAAATAAGAATAAAACAATGAGACATCACCCAATTCTTAGGATTACCAAAATCAACTGGAACATCATTAAGGAGAAAGAGGATACTGGTGAGGGACTGGTAGGCCAAGGAAGACCTTCACGGCTGATAGTGGAAAAACTCTCTTCATAATGAAGAAAAATCCCCAAACGCCTGTCCAACAGACCAGAAACACTCTTCAGGAGGCAGGTGTTGATGTGCCAAGGACTAGTGTCTGCAGAAGATTTTATGAACACAAATAAAGAGGCCATACTGCAGATCAAGCCACTAGTTAGCCACAGAAACAGGATGGCCAGATTACAGTTTGGTATTGTGGACAGATGAGACCAAAATTAACCTGTATTAGAGTGATGGCAAGAGCAGTGTGGAGGAGTAAAGGAACTGCTCATAATCCAAAGCATACCAATTTATCTCTAAAAAATGGTGGTGCAGGTTGCAGCCTGGGCATGTATAACTGCCACACTTATCTTCATTGATAATATAACCACTGATGGAGCAAAATGAATTCTAAAGTGTATAGAAACATCTTATCTGCTCAAGTTTGAGCCAATGGCTCCAAACTCATTGGACAACACTTCATGCTACAGCAAAACAATGATCCCAAATACACTGTTAAAGGAGTTTTTCAAAACTTAAAACTGTAGAATTTTTGAATGGTCATGACAATCACCCACTCTGAATTCAATAGAGCATGCCTTCCATATGCTGAAGAGAAAACTTGAGGGGGAAAGCCTCCAAAACAACCAAGAGCTGAAGATGGCTGCAGTAGAGGTCTGACAGAGTGTCACCAGAGAAGATACTCAGCACCTGGTGATGTCCATGAATCACAGACCTCAAGCTGTCATTGCATGCAAGGGATATGCAATAAAGTACTAAACATGACTACTTTAATATACATACCATCGCTAAGCTCCAAATACTATGGTGCAATGAAATGAGGGGACTATGTTTGAAAAGTGCTAATTTCTACATGGTCAAACCAAAATGTTTACAAATAGCTTTAAACAAAATCTGGAATGTGCACCTTAATCGCATGTGAATTATTTGATCACACATTTGGCTCAAACTTGTGGAGCACAGGAGCAAATAAAGGAAGAAAAAAAAAATGTTTTTGACCCAAACATTCTGGAGGGCACTGTAAATCATTGGTTATAGCCTTTGAGATTGATTGAGTTTGGAACCACCATATTGAAGGGCCCATCACATCCTGGACACAAATACTTCTCCATCCTCCTATTAGGATGAAGGCTTAAGAGAGTGAAAACTTGAAAGTCCTCCAAAATATAACGGACACAGTACATCACAGGCAAAACAATCAACTCCTCACCATTGATAAAATATACATGGAACAGTCCCATCGATGAGCAGCAGCAATCATCAAGGATCCACACCAGGAATGAGTTATAAATGTCACTTGACTTGTACCACCAGGTTCAGGAACGATTGCTACCCCTCCACCATCAGACTCCTAAACCACAGACTCAATCAGAGACTCTATTAAGGACTCTTACTTTTCATGTTAATTATTGTTGAATATTTATTTTATGTATTGCATAGTTTGTTTAGGTTTTTTATTGTCTTACATTTCTCTCTTTTGTATACATATCTTTTCCTAAGTACAATTTTTTTTGAACTTCTGATAAGTAGAAATTTTGCCTGGCATTCAGGAAAAGAAACTCAGGGTTGTATGTAATATCCTGTATGTGCTCTGACAATAAATCTGAACTTTGACTTGCTTTCTTGTAACCATCAGCCTCATGACTGAACCTGCTATAATTCTGACCTTGTTTGGTGCTAATTCATCTTTCTTTGTAATCCCATACTCTGAAATTGTGCTCTTTACAAAGCTGTATGATTGTTAGTTATCCCAAAGGTCTACTAGCAGAAGAATCCTTCTTAGTGTGCATATATTTTCTGACTGATCAAGTTAAACTTGTGCATCACTTGTGCACTGGTCCTGAGGCAATTAAAACTACCAGGAACTAGTTACTTACTGATACTTGCATGCTTTGAATAAAGATCATTGCCTAAAGACTAAGACCAAGATTTTGGAAGGCACGATTATTTACCAACTGGTCCAGATGCTTCTAATCTCTTGCGAGGATTGTCTCATTTTCTCTCCCATTACTTCAAATTTAGTTATTCGTGAACAACATTCAGCTGCCATAGTTAAGTGTTATTTGTATTTTGGCAAGTCCTTTCAAGAACTAACTGCAAAGGTCACACTTGCTGGGTTAATAAATGTTGTCAATCATGAAGTTGCTACACCTCGCTGGTTTGAAAATAACAAAAGAATCAACATTTACTACTTCTATTTCCTGTAAAGCCACGTTATTTAAAATACCGACAATCAAGTGCACTGTTTGTTCTCTGACACCTGTTAGGTAAAAACATCATGAGCTGGGAATGTAGAGGGAGTCTCCCAGTGCTGGGCCGTAACAAGATGCAGTTGTGACCTTGTACTCTCAAGATAAGAGTGGGGATGACAAATTGATGTGCAAGAGGCTAGCAGAGAGGGACAGCAACAGTTCATTCATTGGACAATGTCATGGTATGATCATTTACTAAGTACGTATCCTAAGGTATATAAAAAACACCATTTTCTGATAACGGCAGAATGCGCCTTATCCAACTAACACTGTTAGTTGCAAGTGTTACAATCTGGCAATAAAGAACAAAGAACCTTGATTTCGACTCAGTCTGGTGTTTGACTCCCTCATTCATGAACAAAGCAGACCTAACACACCTGAAGCAATCCCTTTAAAACTCCCACCAATAAATAGGTTGATGACTTTCCCAAAGAATAAAAAGATACCACAAATATCTGCACAGTTGCTTTATTCCAGATTAAATCAATGTTCAACAGTGTAATGCTATATCTCATTGCTGTTCAGTAGCAGCTATTTCCTTAAAGCTATGTTTCCTTCTGCTAATATCTCCTATAATTCAATTACAGGTTTTGGTGAGTGAGTTTTCTCAATTATGTCAATATGTTTTGGAGGCATTTGAACAATTGTTACACCGCATACATTGACAATTCTCTATTGGGATTACACCACATAGTGCCAAAATAGGCCTGATTCCACTCACCTGATGAAAATAATTCAAGATAAATGGAAACTTGAGCATGAAAGCAATGTTTTGAAACTTAATGGCTGGATCTGAACATATAGCAACAGGATCACAGTTCAATTGGAAAGTCTCTGCAGGTTTCTTGCATTCATATTTAACCTGAGATAGGTTCTAAAATTACTCATCAAATTTTCTCCTCAGCTTGTAAAGTGAATTTAAATATTCTGTTTAATATTACTTGTTACAATACAGGCATCATTGGTAAATATGTGGTCCATTTCTAGTCATTCTTCATTCTTTGAAATCACTCCTGATAATTATATCTGGAAGTAAGTCAATTATGGCTTGTCAAAATTGTTCTGTTTAAAGTCTTCAACTTTAATTATTAATTTATTAATTTAATCAAATCCTGCAACATTATTCTTAATATAAAAAATCTTGTTTATTTGTTTCATTTCTTGAAACAAATTCATTATTTTAGAAGCCATATTTTTGTTGCAATAATTAACTTACAAACAATTGCTTTAATTAATCCTTGAACACCCCAACTGAATGTCAAAACCATGACACAGATGACTTTTTTTTCTGTATTTCAGCAAGTGCTTCTTGTTAATCTGCATTATATTCAGATTGAATGCACTAAGCTTCAAAGCATATGACTTCGACCCATTCATCAGTCCATAAAATGGAATTAATAAACTGTTCATACATTCTAGCACACCAATGAACATCATTTATAATTGACTACAAAATCTAGTCACTTCCTATATTTTTCATTGGTGAAGGAATGCAGTTGTAAAATAAAAAGCCCACCCAAATATTCAAGGTTTTTTTTGAGGTTTGTAGAACTATAGAACAACAGAACATTACAGCACAGAAACACACCCTTCAGCTGTTCTCGTTTATGCTGAACCAATTTTCTGCCTTGTCCCAATGACCTGCACCTGGACCATATCCCTTCATATCTCCTCGTCCATATATCTGTCCACATTTTTCTTCAATGTCAAAATTGAGTCTGCATTTACCAATTCAGCTGGCAGTTCATTCCACACTCCCACCACTCTCTGCATAAAGAACATTGCCCTAATGTTCTCTTTTAACTATTCACCTTTCACACTTAACCCATGTCCTCTGGCTTTTATCTCACCTAACCGCAGTGTATCCTACCTTGGTTTGTCCTCCCAAAATGCAACATCTCACATTCGTCTGCACTATATTCTGACTGCGATTTTGCAGCCTACTTTTTTTCCAGATGGTTCAGATCCCTCTGCAAGCATTGATAAACTTCCTCACTGTTCACTACATCTCTAATCTTTGTGTCATTTGCAAACTTCCTGATCCAATTTACTACATTATCAACAGGATCATTGATATAGATGAAAAAAAACAGTGGACCCAGCACTGATCCTTGAAGCACACCACTCATCACAGCCCTCCAGTCACAGAGGGACAGTCATTCACTACTATTCTCTAGCTTCTCCCATAAAGCCAAAATTGAATTCAGTTTGCTTCCAGTAATGATATGGTTGTATGTACTGGCTGGTCCACCCTCCTGATGACATCCTTTCCTAGACTCCTCAGTCTTTGTCTGTGCATTATTGGGGCAACTGGTAGCGCCCATCAATTGATTACACTAGATTTTGAAAGTCTCTGGTAATGGAGAAATTGCTGCACCCCGAACGGCTGGAAGTAGACCCCCAAGTCCCAGGTGTATCTGTACTCTTTGAAGAGTGAGTAAACTGTTTTAATAATTTCTTTGATGCTGCCGCTGAAGTGATCGATTCCGATGAAAAGAAGTTGAAGATCCTACAGGCACGAGTTGGATAGAGGGCCCAGCAGGCCATCCAGAGCAGCGCAACCTATGTCGAGGCCATGGCCGAACTATGGATGCCATACAAGCCATGGGTGAACAAAGTTTACTCCCATTACCTGCTGGCATCCAGAAAGCAACAGTCTGGTGAGTCCGCTGAAGAGTTCATCCGATCCTTGGTCACACTGGGAAAGGACTGTCTGGGGAACACCGCGGCCATGATATCATTGACCCAGTGCATGGAAGACCTGATATGAGATGCCTGTGTGATGCGGTTAAGGTTGGACTATATCCGACAGCATCTCCTCGAAGAGGATCAACTCCCTAAAAAAGCCCATCAACCTGGTCAGGACTCTAAACTCGGCCCAGCGCCATGCGGTGTCGATCGCGGGCAAAAGCGGGCCTACTGCGTACGTTCCACCATGGGGCCGCCGACCTGGGACTCAGCGCCGGGGGGTTAGCAATCCGACCACTGCTGCGGTGACACCAGCATCACCACAATGCAACTTCTGCAGGCAGGCTAGGCACTCGAGATGCCTCTGCCCTGTGAAAGGAGCTATCTGCTTGGGCTGCGGGAAGAAGGGCCACTACCAGAAAGTCTGCAGGTTCAGAACTCTGTCCAGGGGCAGCACGGCATGTGTGCCCAAGGAGCTTCCGGTGCCGAATGCATGCACAGTAAGTGGGGCACCATCTTACTCGCTCCCAACCTCCATGCTGTGGTTTACCCTTACAATGATGTCACTTCCACCTACCACGATTTCACTTCCTCCTTTTTCCCTGATAAGGGCAGCGTGGTCAACGTGGAGGTCGCCATCTTGGGTGGGCCTCCCCACTGACGAGAAGGAGGAGGAGGAGATGCACCCGATCACGAACTCCATGATGCAGATCGAGGTAAATGGGCACAAGACGAACTACCTCTTTGACAGTGGCAGTACAGAAAGCTATGTCCATCCCGACGTGGTCTGTAGACTCTCCCTTCCCGTCAGGCTGATGACCTGATCGGTATTGATAAGGTCAATACAAACTTGTACAAACTTGTATCTGGGGGCACTGTGTAGTGTCTCTATCCGTGGCGTGGGGGGGGAGGGGAAATTTTACAATGATTTTGTATTGTTGATTATGCCCAGCTCTGTGCGCCAATTCTCCTGAGCCTTGATTTCCAGAGTCAATTTAGAAGTGTAACGATGGCGTTCAGATGCCCCCAACTGCTGCTGACTGTCCACAACCCCCAGCTCTCGGACCTCACTCCCAAACCAGGCACCCAGTCTCTGGCACCGTCCTATAATCTCACCACCCTGCAGGTGGACTCCCCTTCATTATTTGCGAACCTCACCCCGAACTGCAAACTGATTGCTACCAAGGGTAGGCACTATAGCACAGAGGATATGCAGTTCATCCAGGCTGAGGTTCAGTGACTCCTGGTGGAGGGGAGTCCCTGGAGGGTGCAGGTCCTCGTGGTCAGAGGGGCGGGCAAGCCCCGGATGGTGATCGACTATAGTCAAACCATCAACCGCTTCACCGAGATGGACGCGTACCCTCTACCCCAGATAGCCAACTTGGTCAATATGGTTGCGCAATACACAATTTTTTTCCCCATTGACCCCAAGTCAGCTTACCATCAATTCCCCATCCATCTGAGCGATCAAACCTACACAGGATTCGAGGCAGACGGAAAACTATTCCACTTCCTGTGGGTGCCTTTTGGTATAACTAACGGTGTCTCTGCTTTTCAGAGGGTTATGGGCCAGATGGTAGAGGAGCACAAGCTGACAGCAACGTTCCCATATCTTGATAATGTCACCATCTGTGGCCACGACCAGCAGAACCACGACACTAACCTCGCTAAATTATTGCGTACGTCCAATTACCTCAACTTGATGTACAACAAGGACAAGTGCATTTAATACAGATCGCCTGGCCACCCTCGGATGCATCGTGGCACATGTTGTCATTGACCCAGACCATGACTGCATGAGATGACTCATGGAGCTCCCAGTCCCAAACACCTTAAAGGCACTGAAGGGGTACCTGGGGCTGTTTTCCTATTATGCACAATGGGTGCTCAATTACGCCGTTGAAGCCCATCCCCTGATTAAGTCCACAACCTTCCCATTATCAGCGGAAGCCCAGGCTGCATTTCACCAGATCCGAGGAGACATCACAAAGGCCACGATGAATGCCGTGGATGTATCCATCCCCTTCCAGATGGAGAACGATACTTCCAACTTTGCACTGGCTGCCACACTTAACCAGACAGGCAGGACGGTAGCGTTTTCCTCTTGCACCATGCACGGTCCCAAACTATGCCATTCCTCCGTCAAGATGGAGGCACAGGCAATCAATGAGGCAGTGCGCCACTGGCGATAATACCTGGCTGGCAAAAGATTTATCCTGCTGACAGACCAGAGGGCAGTGGCTTTCATGTTTAATACAAAACAGTGGGATAAAATCAAGAACGACAAGATTCTTAGGTGGAGAATTGAGTTGTCCACCTATAACTGATATCTTGTAGCGGCTGGGAAAACTCAGATGCCTTAACCTGGGGCACGTGCGCCAGCACGCATCTCGACCGTCTCCAGGCCCTACATGATAATCTGTGCCACCCTGGAGTCATGAGGCTGTACCATTTTGTTAAGACTCGGAACCTCCTGTACTCCATTGAAGACGTCCGGTCCATGACCAGATGCTGCCAGATCTGCGCCGAGTGTAAGCCACAGTTCTGCTGGCCAGAAAAGGCACACCTGATTAAGGCCACACACCCCTTTGAACAACTCAGTGTCGATTTCAAGGGCCCCCTCCCAACTTCCAAATGGAATGCCTACGTCCTGACATTGGTGGACAAATTTTCCAGGATCCCCTTTGCTATTTCCTGCCCGGTTATTACCTCATCGATGGTTATCAAGGTACTGCGTAGCATCTTTACCCTGTTCGGGTATCCCAACTACACTCACAGTGACCGGGGTCTTCGTTCATGAGTGAGGAGCTGCGACAGTACTTCCTAGCCAGAGGCATGGCCACCAACAGGACCACCAGCTATAATCCCAGGGGCAATGGCCAGGTGGAAAGGGAGAATGCCATCATCTGGAAGGCAGTGCTCCTGGCTCTCAGCTCAAAGAACATGCCAGTGTCCCGCTGGCAGGACGTGTTGCCCGAAGATCTCCACGCCATCCGGTCGTAGCTATGCACTGCCACTAACACCACCCTGCATGAACGTTTCTTTGCTTTCTCTAGGAGATCGGGAAACGGTTCATCCATCCCTCCATGGTTGGCAACCCCAGGGCCGGTCCTGCTTCGGAAGGACGTCAGGTGCCATAGATGGACCCACTGGCTGAAGCGGTGCACTTCATACATGCCAACCCCCAATATGCATTTGTGAGGTACCTTGTTGGCCATGAGGACACTGTACCAATCCAAAATCTGGCGAGGGACAGAGACCCCGAAACGGCCCTGCCGGCCACGGATCAGACTGCGGACCTGATCAAACTGCTCAGGAGCACAGTCCTGGAGTCCGAGCCACCTGTCTCACCGTCGGGCTTCCAGAAGCCAACCCCCAGTGTGGAAACGGATTTCTCACTCCCTCAGGAGTCCCTCGCCAGCACCCCATACCCTGCGGCCCCTATCCAGGATTCTCCCGTGGTAGCTCCCCATCTGGAGGAGCAGTGTTTGGACACACCAGCCCCTTGGCTGTCTGGAAAAAGGAAGAGGTCGTCCGTGCGACTAAACCTCTAGTCTGAAGGAGTTTTCTCCCCCCCCCCCATGTTTCTTTCTCATGTTTGTTACCTGTGATTTCTATTTTAAAAGAGGAGGTGAATGTAATAATATGGTTGTATGTAGCAGCTGGCCTGCCCTCCTGATGGCATCCTTTCCTAGATTCCTCCCTGGACTCCCATGTGACCCAGGCCATAAAGGTCGAGTCCCCTCTTCATCTCCTCATTTCCCTAGCCTTAACCCGGGCCAACAATCTCTAGTGTAATAAAGCCTATCGTTCCCCTCAGTCTTTGTCTGTGCATTACTGGGGCAACTGGTACCACCCAACCTCATCATGAATTGTGAGTGACTGAATCTTCCTGGCTAAACTTCCATGTAGGACCTTGTCAAAGGCCTTACTAAAGTCCATGTAGACAACATCCACAGCCTTTTTTGTAACTGCTTCAAAAGACTCTATAAGATTGGTTGAAAATGGGCTACCATGCCCAGTCATGTTGATTATCCCTACTCAGTCCCTGTTTTTCCAAATGCTTGTATATCCAATTTATTAGAACTCTTTGGCCTATAATTTCCCAGATTATTTTTGGAGCCTTTTTTAAACAACATAACATGAGCTACAATTTTTCAACATCTCACCCACGGCTAAGAATATGTTAAATTTATCTACCAGGCCCCTGCAATTTATACTCTAGTCTCCGTCATGGACTGAGGGACCTTTTCAGGTCCTGGGATTTATCTACCTTTATTTAAAACAACAACCAGCTCCTCCTCTTTAATCTGTATAGGTTTCATGACCTTACTGCTTGTTTTCCTCACTTCCATAAACTCAGTGTCAGTTTCTGGCATAAATACAAATGCAAAATTCCCATTTAATTTATATTAAAATTTCATTTTGTACAAGAGAATTAATGAATAATACTGGTAACTATTTGTGGAATATTGATGTTGTAACTAATTTGGGATATAAAACCCATTCACCCAAAAGACCAGCATGCCAGTTCCTTGATTAGTCACTTTTCTGCCATTGATTAAATTATGATGGGACCACTGTATCACTGTTGTACATGTATGTTTGACCCACCCCTTGGTGATTGTTCCTGTGGCTCCTCCCACTTGATTCCTCTAATAAAAGCAGAAACACCATAACCCCTCCTCCAGAACAAGCCTAGGACTTGGGTTAACAACATGAGATGTGCCTATCAGAAGGTAACTTCTCGTCTTTGGAGTTATTGATAGCGCATCAACTTTATTACCATAAACTGATGGCACATCTCAGGGTTACTTCGGCAACCAGCAGAAGCACCCCAGCAAGCGCTGCTCGATGAAGGACGAGTTCTGTTCCAGTTGCGGAAGGAAGAGCACTATGTGACCTTCTAAGCAACCTTTTAACCCAAGCAGCCCCGCATGTGAGCAGTGGGGGCTGCTGCCATCTTGGACATCATCAATTCCAACATGCAACAGCATCGCGTGTGCGCCATGGGGGCCGCCAACTTGGAGGGTGCCACCTTATCAGAACACGAACCAGTAGGGTGGGTCAGACAGTGACGCTACTGTGCCACCATTTTATCAGACCACAACCAGGTAGAGTGGATGAGACAGTGACACTACTCTGGCTTCTGTTATGCTTGACCAGAACAGCCCTTATCAGCTCGCCAGGTTGATGGTAGACATAGAGGTAAATGGGTGCAAGATGAGCTGCCTTTTCAGTACTGGAAGCATGGAGTGCTTTATACAATGAGACCAGTGAGTAACAGGCCTCTAAATTCCACTCAGCAGAGATCTGCAGCAGTTGCATGGTAATGCTGACCATATGTGGCACAGAGTATGAAATTTTTTAACTGCTTGTCATGCCACAACTTTGTGCGCTTTTACTACTGGGGTTGGACTTTCTGTGCACCTCAAGAGTAGCACCATTGCATATGATGGAACCCCTCACAGTTTACAACCAACAGTTTTTAAATTGGCCGCCCTCCCCTCTGAACGCATCAAACCATAACCCGCCCACTGCCCTTGACCTGTGACCTCTCCACCCTTTGGGTCACACCACCCACCTCTGTTAACCAACCTCAGCCCCGAATGTAAGCTCGTTGCCAGGGACAGGGCCTTTATCAAATCAGAGGTGAGATGGCTCCTGACAGAGGGAATCATCGAGCCCAGTACCAGCCCCTGAAGAGCCCAAGTAGTGATGGTCAAACCATAGACGGATTTACGCAACTGGTCATGTCCCCCGTCCCCCACATAGCCAACATGAGAAACCAAATCACCCAATATCTGGTATTTTCATCCATTGACTTGAAGTCGGCATAGCACCAGCTCCCTATCCACCTGAAGGACCACCAGTATACCATATTCTAAGTGGATGGCCGCATCTACCACTTCCTGAGGGTCCCCTTCAGGGTCATCAATGGAGTCTCTGACTTCCAGAGGGAGACAGACGGAATGATGAATGAGCACAGGCTACTGCCCACATTCCCCTACCTTGATAATGTCACTATCTGCAGCCACGACCTGCAAGATCACAAAACCAATCTCCAGAAATTCCTTCAGACAGCCCAAACCCTTAATCTCACCTACAACATGGATAAATATGTATTCCGCACATCATGCCTGGCTATACACAGCTGTGTTGTGGAGAATGGAGAATGGCCCAGATCCCAACCGCAAGCGCCCCCTGTTGCAGCTCCCACTTGCACACCACCTCAAGGCCCTGAGAGGTACTTGGGGTTTTTCTCCTATTATGCCAAGTGGGTCCCCAACTATGCGGATAAGGCACACCCATCATAAAAGCCACCTCCTTTCCCCTGTTGATAGAGACCAGGGAGGTCTTCAACTGCATCAAAGGCAATATTGCCAAGGCTGCAATGCATGCTGTGGGCAATTCCACCATTCTAGGTGGAGAGTGATGTGTCTGAATTTGCCCTGGCCACCACACTTAACCAGGCAGACCCATAGCATTTTTCTCCAACACCCTCCAAGACCCCGCGATCTGGCACTCCTCTATCAAGAAGGAGGCCCAGGCCATCATTGTGGCAGTATGGCACTGGAGACACTATCTTACTGGTAAATGATTTACCCTGCTGACTGACCAATGAGCAGTTGCCTTCATGTTCAACAATAAGCAGTGGGGTAAAAGCAAGAATGACAAGATTCTGAGAATTGAACTTTCCATCTATAACTATGACATCTTGTACCAGCCCAGAAAGCTCATCTCCAGATGCTTTGACCCAAGAGACTTGCACCAGTAGACACATACATCATACATAAGTCCTCCATGCTGACCTTTGCCACCCCGGGATCACCAGGTTCTACCATTTTATCAAAGCCCGCAACCTCCCCTATTCAATCAAAGGCCTGCCTCTCTCCCACTGGGAAGAGGTCCTCTCCAAAGCACTCTACGCAATCAGATCCCTCCTGTGCACTGCCACCAGTGTAACCCCTCATAAAAGGTTGTTTCCTTTCCCCAGAAGGTCCATATCGGGACCTCACTGCAATCCTGGTTGATGTCCCCAGGGTCAGTTCTGCTCTGGAAGCATGCGAGAAGTCATAAGTCCGACCCACTGGCCGAGAGGGCCTTCCTCCTCCACACTAACCACCAATACGCTTATGTTGTCTACTGGATGGGCACGAGGACACTGTGTCCATCTGGGATCTGGCGAGCATGGGAGACTCCAGCCGACCAACCAGTACATCCACCCCCTCAAATCACCCATCACATACTATGTCACCCTACCCCAGTCCTCGCCCCAACTGTCTCAGCTCAGTTGCCAGACACTCCACCTGCCGAAAATTACCAGACTGTTCAGGAGCCAACAGATGAGCCATACTGACATTATGACGATCACAACAACTGACAATACCACTGGACAAACTGAACCTGTGATGGATATGAATAAACTTCACCCCACTGGACTTTCTTAAAAGAGGGGGGTGAATGTGGTGGAACCACTGTTAATACTGTTTGTATGTGTATGGTTGTCCTGCCCCTTGCTGATTGTACCTGTGGCTCTTCCCCCTTGATTCCCTTAATAAAGGCAGCAATGCCATAACCCCTCTCCTAGAACAAGCTTGGGTCAACAACATGAGATGTGCCATCAGTTTATGGTAATACCCGCCTATCAGTCAAGTAAGTTCTAGTCTTTGGAGTTACTAATAGCACATCAAAAGTCAAATGAATATTTTATTAATTTTGATAATTGGTAAATAGTAAAGAGGATTTGCATGAATATATTTACTGGGGATAGTTTCAACTAACCAAATATAATAAATAAGTAACAGATGGATCAACATATTTACTTAGAATTATGCCAAGTGAATAATACCTTCAAATATTTTCCATGTTTGTTATCTTAATTTTCTACTACTTCAAAACGCATTCCAGTGTGTGCTGCTTTTTCAAATATCCCTAATGATTTTATTATTGAGAACATCTTGACATCAAAAATAATAAACAAAAAATACATAGTAAGTGAGGCAGCGTCTATGGAAAAAGTATTAATGCCTCACTGCCGATGACCTATTACTGTGGCCATTTTTGTTTTGTACAAAACCTGCAGCAAACACCCTAAAGCCACAAACAAAATACATGTTTGTTTTAGCAATGCTGGTTTAGAGATCAACATTGGTCAGAATATTGGGAATAACTCCTTTCTTCACCTTCAGAGTTGTAGAGATACAAAAAAAAATAAGGCCCTTTGGCCCACCACATACATACTGAATATCAAACATCTATTTAAAATAATTCCCACATTCTCATCAAATTTGGTGTCATGAATCTGTGTCATGCTGTCAGTCTCTCGCTGTGCTTAGTCTGCTCTCCTGACATTGGTCATGTATTATCTCTATCTCTAAAGACACTCCCCTTGGGTATAACTGTGTATGCACCCATTATCATTCATTATTGTATTACTAAGTTTCTACTAATAAAAGCCATGATTTCTGGTTAACTACACAGCTTTCGGTTTCTTCATTAACTGGCACTTCATTTGGATCTCCAGATTATACTATTCACCTACATACTCCACCAACCTGCATGGCCTTGAGATGTAGAAGGAAACTGAAGCACCCAGAGGAAATCCATAAGGTCACAAATTCTATGCTAGCCGTGCCCAAGTTCAAGATTGAACCCAGGTCTTTGGTGTTGAGAAGAGGCAACTATGCTGCGTCAAGCATGGGATTTGTACAAATAAACCTTCAGGTTGAGAATGGGATCTGAATCCACAATCTCCCAATTTCGAGGCAAAAAGGTAACTAACCATTTGAGGCATAGTGCTAATAGACAACCTACATACATTTGGGCATAACGGCAACAAATAGACCATTCTGGAAATGCATTGCAATATTCCTTAGATCGCCATGGTCACCATTATCAGTGAGTGGCTGAAAGTTGGATATGGAGGAGGAGAAGAGCAGGGGGAGGAATAGATGGAGAAGAAAGGGAGCAGACCTCACTGATAAATCACAAAAATCTGTAGACTCTGTGGTTGAAGTAAAAACACAAAATGCTGGAGAAGCTCAAAAGGTCAAACAGTGTCCATTATATAGCAAAGGTAAAAATACATAGCCAATGTTTTGGGCTTGAGGCCTTCATCAAGATATGAAAGAATGCCACTGGGGATCCGAACAAAAAGGCAGTAGATGATAAATGGAGAATGGAAGGAGGGGAAAGCAGCAAAGGTGGAGGAGGGATGGCTGGGTTGGTAAAGGGGCAGGGAAGGGAGAACTGGAAAGACAGGAAAGGGGAGGGGAAAGAAGATGAGCAAGTTTAGCAGAAAGCAGAGAAGTCAATGTTAATGCCATCTGTCTGGAGAGTTCCCAAATGAAAATAAGGTGTTGTTCATCCAATCCGCAGGAGGTCAGGGTGGGATAGTACAAAAGGCCATTGACAGAAATGTGAGTCTGGGAGTGTGACACAGAATTAAAATGTTTAGCTACTGGGAGGTCACTGTTGTTGGGGACAGAGAGGAGGTGCTCAGCGAAGCGATCTCCCAATCTGCAACAGAACACCAAAAGGGAGCACCAGATGCATTGAATAAGTCCTGTGGATATACAATGGAAGTTTTTCTTACCTGACTGGTATCTATTTTGCTGGATGCATTGACTGTAACCAATTTTTAGGATACTGATAAACACATCAAGCCCAAATATTACCCTCCCTCTATAGCTGACCATCATGTAACCACAAAGCAAAGATTATATTAAAAAAACATGAAAGCAAGGATGTGAAATCCAGGCAATATTTTGTTGTCACTAGAAAGATATTGGTTCAATGATGGAGAAAGAACACTTCAACATATCTGAAGTATGTTTAATGTGTTTATTAAAATACTATTAAAGGTACAAGTAAAAAAATAGTAAAACTACAAGTATACTAATAAAGAAACAAAACAACAAATAGAAAAAGGAATGAAACTCTTATCCTTTCTCCTGTCAGGGAGAAAGGACAAAAAATAGCAGGTCTCAAGAGCTTGAGGTCATGGGTACCAATCATGATGTGGCTCTAGAAGTTCAATGATATGGTTTATAGCCCACACTTTTATAGATAAAACCACAAATAAAAGTTATCAGTCAGATTGCTAAGCTAACCAGCTTTCAAAATACAAGGACAAGATTTATTCATGACAACAGGTCCTGAATCAGTTCATCCTTCCTCTTCCCATGGAATTTATCTTATGGCTCAAGGCCCTGTAATTTACTGGTGCTTTGCAGCAAGCCTGTATTTTTACAAGTAGGTTTTTTTTTTCATTTTTTTAACTCTTACATTGTACATTGCAACTATCCTTGAACCTGATGGTGAATGATGTGAATCTTCTTCCTGATGGGAGGGGATGAAGAGAGTATGGCCAGTGTGGATTGAGTCAGTTCATATATTGGTTGGAGTCAATATAGGGGAGAGGAGTGAAATTAATTGACACGTTCACAACTCACTGCAATTCCTTGTGGCCTTCTCCATGTTGGTGGTGAAGGTGACCCCACAGCCTTCCACGGGGTGTTGCATTTGGAGTGGGCAGCACAGTTAGAGGGTAGAAGAGTGTTAGGGCTCCATGGGCTTAGGAAGTATCAAGGAGAATAGGTTTACGTGTTAATTTGGGTATTGGAAATATGAGTGTGAGGCTGGTGTTCTGTGCTCGGTGTCAGATGTGGGAGGTCCTAAAGTCTCCCAGCCTTGTGGATGGCCATATCTGCACCTGGTGTGTCGAGCTGCAGCTCCTAAGGAACCACATGAGGGAACTGGAGTTGCAGCTCGATGACCTTCGACTGGTAGTGGTCACACTGGAGCCACGGGAGACAGACAAGTGGTAGTGGTCACACTGGAGCCACGGGAGACAGACAAGTGGGTATCAGTCAGGAGGGGGATGGGGAAGAGTCAAGGACTAGACAGTACACCTGTGGCTGTGCTCCTTGACAATAAGGTACTCCGAGTACTGTTGGGAGAGGGGGAAACCTATCTCGGGAAAGCAACAGTGGCAGTGCCTCTGGCACAGAGTCCGGCCCTGTGGCTGAGAAGGGTAGGGAAAGTAAGAGGAGGGCAGGAATGATAGGGGACTCTATAGTTAGGAGGTCAGACAAGCTAATCTGTGGATGCAGGAAGGAAACTCGGATGAAGGTTTGCTTCCCTCGTACCAGAGTCTGGGATGTTTCAGATTGCATCCAAAATATCCTGCAGTGTGAGGGAGAACAGCTAGAGATCGTGGTACATATTGGTACCAATGACATAGATAGGAAAAGGGATGAGGTCCTGAAAAACATTATAGGGAGTTAGGAAGGGAATTGAGAAGCAGGATTGCGAAGGTAGTCATCTCTGGATTAGTGCCTGTCCCAAGAGACAGTCAGTGTAGGAATAGTATTGTAAAAGTTAATAAGAATATCACTTAGAAGTTAAAAAGAAATCCGATCTCATACAGGTCTGCAAAGGTTACATCCTGTCACTATGGTAATTTTGTCCTATTGAATCCAACACCATTGCTGAAGAACTCCTGTCCAAACGCCCCACAGACAGAACAAGAGAAAGAACTAATTATCTTGAGATTGACGCAGATTGTCAGATGGAGACAGCATTGCTACTACACTGCCAGCGATCACAAGAGGAATGTCAGGATACTTTTTGCTACAATGGACAAAACAGGAACAGAATTATTCTTCTAATGGGACAAATTAACATCTTATAATTAACCTCTAAACAAGTCAAATGAACAATGCAACCCGATGTAACTTACAAGTAACTCGCGAGACTCTATCAAAGGATCAATCTGAGATAATTATCGGGCTGATAAGGGATAACATGTGTGAGATTGATCATTTTCCATTTCCTCTCTGTATGACATAAATTATTTTCATCCATTTGTATGGAAAAACCAGTCAAACAAAGCATGTGAACAACTTACCTGTAATGTTATGTACTGCCAAAAATGTACCGTGGAATATGCAGAAACATGATTTAAAAAGGGTACCCCTGATGTCTGTAATTCGAACAAGGTTCAATACGGAACGAGAGTCAGAGCTGAACTCGTGCCTTGTATCCCTTGTTCCCGCTGGCGTAATAATTGTATGACCGTTGTGAATAAATTTGGTTGAATTCTCCGTGGTTCTGCTGTGGTTTTCTATTCCAGCGCAGTCAGACTCCAATAGAATGAGGTGGAGGATAAATGTGTGCCTGAGGGATTAGAGTAGGGGCCAGGGATTCAGATTTCTGGACCTTTGGGACCTCTTTTGGGGCAGGTGGGACCTGCACAAACAGGACAGGTTGTAATTCAATCCCAGGGGCACCAATATGCTGGCAGGGAGGTTTATTAAGGCTACTGGGGAGAGCTTAAATTAAAATTGTTGGGGGTGGGAACAGAACAGCGGCTGCAAGGCCCTTCGGAGAGGAAACTATTGCTGCCGCAGTCCGCCACTTTGAGTACTGCAGAGCCCAGTGTAGGTCAGACAGATGCTCCTGGAAGACTATCTCGTGAGGAACTCACATTGCTCCCGATGCAGTAAGAAGGGCAACTTTGCCAAAGTGTGCCTCTCCAAACCTGCCTGAATTGCTGCAGTCCTCCATGACTAACCAGGAGCTCTCCTCAACCCTCTCTGCACTCCTATATGTGAGTACCTGTTCCAAGCAGCACCATTGCTCCACCCTTCACTTCCGGCCAAACTGGCGAAGCACGCTGACACCACGTGAATCCCCTGGGCACCATCATATTGGGCAGGCCGACCTCCACCCAGTCTGAACCTGGCATGCCCGCCTTGCCGACCAGTGGCATGAAACTGTACACTCGTTGCACCCTACGTTACAAGAGATGATGCCCACCAACTGCTACTCGCCACAGCCAGATGGGAGCAGTGACTTGGACTCCGAGGCCATCCTAGCATCCACCACGCTACCGGAGGACATTCCCCCATGGACCTGGGTGCTCGATGATGGACATTTGCTGTCAACAGGAAGATAATAAATTGCCTGTTTGATAACGGTAGTACTGAGAGCTTTGTGCACCTGAACGTGCTCTATACGCTGGCGCTCAGTGTGAGTCCAGCAAACTTCACTATCGCCTTTGCATCCCAGGATCACTCCATCACATAACTGAGGTGCTGCTCTGTGAACTTGATGGTGGGGGGGTGGTGGTGGAACATACCAAGGGTTCAAGCTCCTGGTCATGCCTATGCTCTGTGCCCTGGTCACCCTGGAACTAGATTTCCAGTGCCATGTCACAGCATCAACCTAGGCCACTCCCCTCCACTCACAATCTGCAGTACTAAGCCCAGCGACCATCCCAGTCAACCTGTGAACTGTCCACCCTATGGGTACCCCTTCTATACCTTTTCAACTACCTGATATCGAACTGCAAGCCCATGGCGGCCAAGAATAAGTGCTACTGTGCAGCCACACGACCTTCATCAAGTCTGAAGTGTGACGGCTTCTGTCAGAAAGAGTAATAGAGCCCAACACCAGCCCCTTGTCATCAAAAGGGGCAGTAAACCAAGGATGGTCATCGACTTATCAGACTATCCATGTACAACTTCATAAAGTCCCAGAATCTCACCATCCAGAAAGTCTGGACCATGACTGAGTCCTGCAGGGTCTGTGCAGAGTGCAAATTGCACTTCTTCCACCCACTACAAGCCCATGTAGGAAAGCCCACTTGGGACTTTGAGTGACTCAGCATCAACTTTAAGGGACCACTGCTTTCCACGAACAAGAACGCCTATTTCCTCTCAGTCATAGATGAATACTCCCGCTTTACTTTTGGCATCCCTTGCTCTAACACCTCCAACGCCTCCATTATCAAGGCACTGGTGCAGATCTTCACCACGTTTGGGTACCTGGCATTCATCAACAGTGACCGGGGGTCCAGCTTCATGAGTGAGGACTGCACCAGTGCCTGGCGGTGCGAGGCATTGCATCTAGTCACACGACTAGCTACAATCCCAGGGGCAACAGGCAGGTTGAACGTGAAAACGGGGTCACCCAGAAGGCAGTCCTCCTGGTCCTTAGGTCCAAAGCATGGTCTACCAACTATTGAAAAAAGGCCCTTCCTGAGGTGCTCTTATGTACAGCTACCAACCAGACCACCTCAAATGCCATTTCTCCTTTCCTAGGATATCAGCGATGGGCATCTCCCTGCCAGCATGGCTGATGTCTCCGGAACCAGTACTCCTCTGTAGACCTATGAGGACCCTCAAATCTGACCTCCTAGTCGAGCAGGTGTACCTCCTCCATGTGAATTCAAATTATGCCTACATCAGGTACCCCAATGGACGTGAGGACACTGTCTCAACCCGGGAACTTGCACAAACAGAGACCCATTGCCCCCATCCCAGACACCCATGGCCCCTCCAGGACCATCCTGAAGCCCCGTTCCCCATGGTCTCAACCCACACCTACACCCCTATACTGCCAGACACCCCCACTTTTCCAGATACTATCCCACTGGCACTGCTGGGCCCCCGACCACCCTTCAGGTGGCCTTGCCCCTACCATTGATCAGGAGCATGTCCTATGACAGTCCCAGAGGCAAAGATGACCACTTGACTGCCCAAATTTGTAAATATGCTTTGAGACTACTCAGTACTAATCGGACAACAACCCCCCCACCTCCCCCCCCCTACCAAGGACTCATTTTAAGAAGGGGATGAGTGTGGTGATACACTGGCCAAACTCCTACTGGTCTACTGCAGGGGGCAACCACTGTACCTTCAGGTAGGCAACCTGGGAGGCTGGCACCACCTACTCACTGTCAATCACCGGCCTGTATAAAGACTCATGCCTGCCCCTTTGGTAGTCGGTCAAGCATGTGCAGCCAAGAAGCTACAGAGAACTTGTGTGTTCAAGTTTAAGCTGAACAGTCTACATACTTTGTGTCTGAATTCTTTGCACAGCAGTGCTCACAAGGGTAAATAAGTTTACTGGGTGTTTTTTCTATGCCCAATATAAAGAGGAGATCCAGGATCAGATAAGGAAACAGATTCTGGAAAGGTGTAGTAATAACAGGGCTATCATGATGGGAGATTTTAATTTCCCAAATATTAATTGGCACCTCCCTAGAGCAAGAGGTTTAGTTGGGGTGGAGTTTGTTAGGTTTTTTAGGAAGGTTACTTGACACAATGTACAGATAGGCCTACAAGAAGACAGTTGGTACTTCATTTTGTCTTGGGAAATGAACCTGCTCAGGTGTCAGATCTCTCAGTGGGAGAGCATTTTGGAGATAGTGAGCATAATTCTATCTCCCTTACAATAATATTGAAGAGAGATAGGAACAGACAAGTTAGAAAAACATTTAATTGGATTAAGGGGATTTATGAGGCTATCAGGCAAGAAAATTGGAAGCTTAAATTGGGAACAGATGCTCTCAGGGAAAAGTACAGAAGAAATGTGGCAAATGTCCAGGTGATATTTGTGTGAAGTTCTTCATAAGTACATCCCAATGAGACTGGGAAATTATGGTAAGGTACAGGAATTATGGTGTACTAAGGCTGTAAAAAATCTAGTCAAGACGAAAAGAAAAGCTCTTAAACGGTTCAGGGAGCCAGGTAATATTAGAGATAACAGGAAAGAGTTTAAGAAGGAAATTAGGAGAACCAGAAGGGGCCATGAGAAGGCCTTGGTGGGCAGGATTAAGGAAAATCCCAAGGCATTCTACAAGTATGTGAAGAACAAGAGGATAAGACGTGAAAGAATAGGATCTATCAAGTGTGACAGTGGGAAAGTGTGTATGGAACTGTAGGATATAGCCGAGGTACTGAAGAGCCAGCTCTTCAGCGCTTGACGTCCTGCTTTGCGGAAACTGCCAAAATGTTTGGCCTGGAAGTCAGCCTGAAGAAAACTGAGGTCCTCCATCAGCCAGCTCCCCACCATGACAACCAGCCCCCCCACATCTCCATCGGGCACACAAAACTCAAAACGGTCAACCAGTTTACCTATCTCGGCTGCACCATTTCATCAGATGCAAGGATCGACAATGAGATAGACAACAGACTCGCCAAGGCAAATAGCACCTTTGGAAGACTACACAAAAGAGTCTGGAAAAACAACCAACTGAAAAACCTCACAAAGATAAGCGTATACAGAGCCGTTGTCATACCCACACTCCTGTTCGGCTCCGAATCATGGGTCCTCTACCGGCACCACCTACGGCTCCTAGAACGCTTCCACCAGCGTTGTCTCCGCTCCATCCTCAACATCCATTGGAGCGCTCACACCCCTAACGTCGAGGTACTCGAGATGGCAGAGGTCGACAGCATCGAGTCCACGCTGCTGAAGATCCAGCTGCGCTGGATGGGTCACGTCTCCAGAATGGAGGACCATCGCCTTCCCAAGATCGTATTATATGGCGAGCTCTCCACTGGCCACCGTGACAGAGGTGCACCAAAGAAAAGGTACAAGGACTGCCTAAAGAAATCTCTTGGTGCCTGCCACATTGACCACCGCCAGTGGGCTGATAACGCCTCAAACCGTGCATCTTGGCGCCTCACAGTTTGGCGGGCAGCAGCCTCCTTTGAAGAAGACCGCAGAGCCCACCTCACTGACAAAAGGCAAAGGAGGAAAAACCCAACACCCAACCCCAACCAACCAATTTTCCCTTGCAAGCGCTGCAATCGTGTCTGCCTGTCCCGCATCGGACTGGTCAGCCACAAACGAGCCTGCAGCTGACGTGGACTTTTTACCCCCTCCATAAATCTTCGTCCGCGAAGCCAAGCCAAAGAAAGAAAGAAGACTTAAGGAATACTTTACTTCAGTATTCACTATGGAAAAGGATCTTGGTGATTGTAGTGATGACTTGCAGCAGATGGAAAAGCTTGAGCATGCAGATATTAAGAGAAAGGATCTGCCGGATATTTTGGAAAGCATCAAGTTGGATGTTGCCGGGACCAGATGAGATGTCCCCCAGGCTACAGTGGGAAGTGACAGAGGAGATTATAGAACCTCTGGTGATGATCTTTGAATTATCAATGGGGATGGGAGAGGTACCATAGGATTGGAGAGTCATGGATGTTGTTCCTTTATTCAAGAAAGGGAGTAGACATTGCTTAGGAAATTATAGACCAGTGAGTCTTACTTCTCTGTTTGGTAAGTTTATGGAGAAGATCCTGAGAGTAAGGATTTGTGATCATTTGTAGAGGTATCATATGATTTGGAATGGTCAACATGGCTTTGTCAAGGGAAGGTCATGCCTTACGAATCTGATTGAATCTTTTGAGAATGTGACTAAACACACTGATAAAGGAAAAGCAGTTAATGTAGATTATATGGATTTCAGCAAGGCATTTGAGAAGGTTCCCCATGCAAGGCTTATTGAGAAAGTAAGGAGGCATGGGATCCAAGGGGACATTGCTTTGTGGATCAGGAACTGGCTTGCCCACAGAAGGCAAAGAGTGATTGTCGACAGGTCATTATCTGCATGGAGGTTGGTGACCAGTGGTGTTCTTCGTGATTTTTAAAAATAACCTGGATGAGGAAGTGGAGGGATGGCTTAGTATATTTGCTGATGACACAAAGCTTGGGGGTGTTGTTCATAGTGTGGAGGGCTGTCAGAGGTTTCGGCAGGACATTGATAGAATGCAAAACTGGGCTGAGAAATGGCAAATGGAGTTCAACCCAGATAAGTATGCAGTAGTTCATTTCTGTAGGTCAAATATGATGGCAGAATATAGTATCAGTGGTAAGACTATTGGCAGTATGGAGGATCTGAGAGATCTAGGGTTCCAAGTCCACAGGAACCTCAAAGCAGTTGTATAGGTTGATTCTGTGGTTAAGAAGGCATTAATTGTGGAATTGAATTTAGGAGCCAAGAGGTTGCAGCTATATAGGACCCTGGTCAGACCCCACTTGCAGTACTGTGTGTAGTTCTGGTCACCTCACTACTGGAAGGATGTGGAAACTCTAAAAAGGGTGCAGAGGAGATTACGATGATGGTGCCTGATTTAGAGAGTATTCCTTATGAAAACAGGTGAAGTGAACTCTGCCTTTTCTCCTTGGAGCAGTGTAGGATGAGAGGTGACCTGACAGAGATGTTTAAGATGATGAGAGGCATTGATCGTGTAGATAGAAGGATTTTTTTTTTAACCAGGGCTGAAATTGTTGCCACAATAGGATGCGGATTTAAGGTGATGGTGGAGACCCTGTCCAGGTTCACAGCAAAGGAAGTTCTTGCTGATTATGGCCTTTTTTTTCACCCAGAAGCTATCCATCATTGGGGATATGGACGTATCCTCCCATTGGTTGACTCTCCTCCTACACTAGCCAAGCAATAAGGGCAAGGGAACATTGAACTGATGAGATTTGTTTTGCAATACCCCATGGCCAGAAACTTTTTGCCATTGATCATATTTCAGGATGCAATGGTAAACAGGCATTTTCTCCAAGCATTTAATATTAATGATAAGACTGCTAGAACATATGAAAATATTATTAAGTCGATCTGGTGTTTCCTTATTTTAACCACGGAAAATTGCAACCGAAACAGATGCTTTGCTCAAATTGAAAGGATAATTAACTTCTAACTCACTGTCCAGCCTCCCATTCAAGATCGAACGACGTGCGAAGCCACTACACTTGCAAGACCTCCGCGTTGCCACCGACCAGCCTCAAAGAGATTCGACAAGAAAGGGTCCGATACACAAGAATATGTAAAAACCTGACGCAGCGGAAGCGTCATTTGAGGAAGGCACCAAATCCCAGTCGGCCTGGGATATAACAGCTGGGCGAAAGCGGTCCGAATCGGAGAAGGAGGGGGAGATGGGCGAGAGGACACCGTGGGTGGCTGTGAATGATTTAGCGATCTTCGCAAACGCAGCCTGTGACTGGGAAGATCATCCTCAAATGAAAGCAGCTATTCGTCCGGGATACTACACACAGTATGGACGCTGCCCCTCGTAAGTATAGCAAGCACAGGTTCGATATCCAGAACGTTTCTTCCATCCAGTTCCAGGACTGGACTGAAGTTCTCCGGCAAGGTGTCCTGGTTGAAAAGGAATTAGAAACAAAAAACTTGGAGAAATGCTTGAAGTGGTCAGATCTTGCGAATATCTCACAAATGTTCAGGTCATCTACTACCTGGGACATGTCTGTAGTCCGATTACTTTGGTGGGTTAGCGACAGTACCAGCAATGCACTGCAGTTACTTGGAGAGGAGGGGTGGGGGGGGGGGGGGTGGTCATTTTCCTTTCATTTCCTTTCCTTTCCTTAATCCACATAATCAACAAAGCCTATTGTAGACCTTCTTTCAGAGAAATAATGGTTTGGATGAGGACCGCATCATCTCGCGGTTTTCCCGGGTTGAGGAACTCTACTCCATAACTTGATAGGGTTTTTTTTTTGTTTAATTTCATTTACAGCAACGAACTGCAACAGTAGCTCCACATCGTTACGAAACTTCGGGGGGAACAAAGCAAGGGTCGATTTAGATTCAGATGTATTTGCTATTTAAGAACAAGCAATTTCAACAGATGTGATTTGTGAACCGAGGTGTTGTCAGCCCCGAATGTGTAACCAAGTGCGTGGGAGGGCTGGCTTCTCCTGGAGTGAAACTGGAGATTTCGGGACTCTGGATGCGCAACAGTGAAGCGTGGGAATCCTCTCGGCCATACTCGACCTCCAGGAGTTGCACTTTTATGGCTCTCCCAAGGGCTTTTTTTTTAAACAAATCGTGACTAAGGAGTGAATTCAAACTAGTCAGTCATGAACTTTGTCTAACTTGGCAGGAACAACTTCAGGCGTATGCACATGTCCAGTTCCAAGCAGAAATCCTCCAGTTCCTTTCAGTGTTTCTGTGCGCCTCTCCATGGAACGTTGTCTGGAGTCGACTCCTCCAATGTGATCCTCCGAATCCGAATCCGAATCCATTGCTGTAACAAAAACTGAATATTTTTCTTCCCCCGAAATGAAGTGAGGGTCCAAACCAAAACCCATAGCAACATCTGTGGCTGTAAATCATTAATTTGATATTCTTTTTAAAACAAAATCCGAGTGCAACCAAAAAGTCTGCAGGCGTGGTGATTGGAGTGAAAATATACGAAGGCAGGCGTCTTTTGGCGTCTATGGGAGGCAAAGCTAGATTCTTAGGGTCAGAGCCCTTCTTCGAGGAAGAGGCAGAATGAGCCAGGAAATCTCAGAATTCAGAGAGTGCTCGCTGGGGGGAGGAATTCAGACTAACAAAAGGTGTTAATCCGATATGATAAGGGGAGAGGAGATAATTCATCACGTCTGCAAAGGGAGATGGGGTAAAGGGGAGAGACAGAGCTTGGGAAAGAGATGGGGTTAAAAGACAGAAGACAATATTAATGCCATCCAGTTGGAGGGATCCCATTTAGAAGATGAGGTGTTCCTCCAATTTGCAGGTGGTCTCAGTCTAACAGGGCATGAGACCATGGACAGATATGTCAGCAAAGGAATGGGATGGGGAATTGAAATGGTTGACTCGTTTATGCCTAATATTACCTTTCTATGTTTATCAGTGAGTCAAATTTTGATCCCATTTAACACAGTTTCATAATCATTAGATGTTTACCTTTCTGATTTCTTATTGGGGCAGTTGGGTAGCTTTTTCAATTTATTTGTTACAATCTGTGCAGAGTACATCGATCACTACACCTTCATTGACCTTCTGAAGGAATTTTGTTAGAAGTAATCATCCCCATACAATCACAGAGTACTTTTGGGCTTTTTTAAAAAAATGAATAAATCTCAAGGTCCTTTCCAATCATTTACTTTTCATTTATGTTAGAATGTTTGATCTATGATTACTTGATTTTCTTTCCCATTATTGTTTATCTTTTACATTAAAATTGTCTGTCATTTAAAAAAATGTTCATATTCAGTAAAATGATTTGAATGATGTCTCATCCCTGATTTTAGGTTTTCTATTTTGCTATTAATAATAATTCTTATGTTTAATGGGTCAGTCAGTCTGCCTGTTCTCTGCCTTGATTCTGGGTGCTGTGGATCTCTTGAATGTAATTCCAAAGTCAAATGTGTTGGAATCGAGAATGACTATATCCTTGAGTCTATTGAACCAATGTGGGCCACTTTATTTTTGAATTGAACAGCAGTTGCAGTTCTTTATTCGTGAATGCAAAGTCTGGCCATTAATTTCAATGGTCCAATAGATGTTATGTGAATTGTTCAGCTCTTCTTAGCTTCTAAAATGTGACATCATGCTATCCATAAATGCTAAACATGAAGTAAACATGTAGCAGACACTCAGTTAATTATTATAACCACAAAACAGTTCCACTGCTTGAAAATGAACTGATGAAAGAGTGGAGTTTCTTTCCATCAGATTTTAGATGAAGGAAATTTTTAAAAAGTGTGAAATTTATTTTTTACTCAAATAGGTTAAAAACGATGCTGGAAATCTGAAATAAAATGAGAAAATGTTGGAGATATTCAGCAGGTTACCCAATTAATATTTCAGGTCATCTCTCCTAGTTTTGATGAAATGTCATCAATCTGAAATGCTACCTCTTTCTCTCTGCAGATGTTGCTTGACTTACTAATTATTTCCAGCATTTTCATTTTTTACACGATCTTGTCTTGTTTTCTCCTCTTTCTAGTCTTCATCCCTCTGATTTTTCTTCAGCGACATATTTGGGATTAAACTCACCCCTTTTAATTTATTTTTTCCTTCGCAAGTCTTTCATAGTTATCGAATCAGATTGATAGATTTCATAACACTGCCATCTGATTGGTTCATTCCCTAGAAGCCTTCATCCTCTCGTTATGACATGTTCAGCGTGCACTCTCAACAACTTCCCCTCCTAAAATAAAGAAGCCAACAAAGGAAGGTTCAGATTCAAAAAGGATCCTGACAGTAAATGCTGATGGTCCATTTCTCTCCTGACCCATTGGATCCCTCCAGCTTTTCATTGTCTGCTTTAGATTCCAGCATCTGCAGTTCCTTGTGGCTCTTGATAAGTTTAATAACAGACAGGAGTAAATAATGAGCTATAGAAAATAACGTGAAATTATGATTGAATACTAATTGGTTCTTGGATAAAATTTAATAATCCTGATCTGTCAAAAGCTACTAAACTATGACATCTTATTTACAATCTCATTCTGAACAAACTTGATGTGATGTATCTTCTTTAGAAAAATAAGAGAAGATGTAATTTTGAGGTTAGTTTTCCAAGTTTCCTATTGCAAAGTTGTATTAATTTTCTAGCTCTCTACCCGCTTGTTGTAAGCTGACCAAATCAGTTACGGTTTTTTTTTTACACAGCTGCTGTGTTCCAAAAAAATAATTCCCAAAATTTTGGAACACCATCTGTGTAAAAGTTTTGGAATGGAAATGAGGGACTCATTCCCATTCTGAAATTTTCCCTCCTCAACCCCTAAATATTTTTACAGAATGCCTGCCGTCTAAACTGAACTGCAGACATTCCATGTCTGAGGGGCTAATGAATAGGATATAGTGATAATGTGTAAAGAGCACAATGTTGCAGCCTTTAATTATAATGCCAAATGCTAAATAGATTGAGCAGTTTGATGCTGTCAAATAATTCATAAAATATAGGTTTTAAATAAAAATTGCCTGCCTAGCTATTAATGGAAATACAGTTGGAGATGTTGTGATTTTGAAGTTCAGCTGTATTTAGCAGGTGTTTGAATCTAATAGAAGACTCTAATAAAATGCCACTTTGAAATACAGTATTTTATTGATTGTATATAATTTCACGTAATGTATACTGTACATTAGCAAATGTGAGTTCAGCATCTGATTATTTTTGCATACTTGGTCTCCTAATTACTTGTGGGAATTCAATAGTCGAAGTGATCTTTAACTTTATGTTCATCTCGCTCCTGTTTATTCATTCACGTAGCACTGATGAGAGCACAAACCTTTTTGAACATAACTTTATGGTAAGGCGATTCAGTCGGTCCCATTTATCGGGTGGAGTGATGTATGAATTTAATTTGAACTAAGTGAGATAGGACTCCCGAAATATTTTTTGAGAAACATTGAATTGGTTAAATTGTTAGGGCTTTGGACAATGACTTTTGGTCAGCCATGTCTTTCTTTTAAATTTTTAAAATTTTTCACACATGTCTGTAGCAGTCAAAAAAAGAGCTTCTGAACCTCAGCCTGAATTGAAGTATTTGATCATTTGCCCCAAGAATCCCAGCTCCACAAGCCTGTATCTAACTCATTTACTGCTGATGTTTCTCTGGGTGTTTCAGAAAAAAATGCAACAATTAAATTATTTGATAATGTCATCCAATGAACAGGTCCCCAACTCTGATTTTGTAAAGTATAATTATTCCATCAAATGTATAACAATTCATGTCCTAGCTAGTTATCCCACAGGATCGATGGAATTACACTAAGTTCCTGGTCACATAAATGGGGTTGATTTCAGATTAAAACTGCCAGTCCTGCCTAGTCCGAGATTAAATAATTTCTACAACAATATATATTAAAAAAAACTTTCCGATTGTGTGCTTTCACTAAAAACTCTTATACTTATTTAACACGGACAGAAATGTGTAAATGATTATGTTCCAAGTGGCTTTAGTTTTGAACAGTCGAAGAGTTCCAGAACCACCTACAACCCAAACAGGAGAAATGCCGTTCCAGTTAAATTTGGTAAAAATGAGCTGAGCTAGAAGAGTGTAAATTCGCTGTGATTGACAGGTCAACATCATTCAACAAAATGAATCAAAGCCTTTAAACTTGGTTTCATCTGTAAAACATCCTAATTATGTCAATTTGAAATTGGAATATTTTAAGTCACTGAAAGAGAAGTTTGAAAATAGATCAAAAATCACTTCATTATTTGCTGTGCAAACTACAGTCCTGAATCTTACCCTTGAAATTAACTATGAAATTTCTCTGCTGGTAGCAAAACATGGGAAGAATCATACAAGTGGGGAGGAATGATGAAACCCACAATATCAAAATAGTTATGCAAAAGGATGACAAAGTTGTCCAAGCAATGCCCTTTAGTAACAGTATTGTCTGAAACAGAATAGATGACATCAGTCAAGATGTTGAAAAACAGCTTACTGAGAAGTTGAAATCATGAAAGTTCTCAATACAATTGGATGAATCTACTGTACTGGACAGTGAGGCTCTGTTCTTGACATATGTGAGATATATTCATCAGGAAGTGTTTCAAGAGGAGATATTTTTTGAATATTAGAAACAACCACTACTGCAGTTGATATCTACAGTAAGCTCAAAAAATATTTAGATGAAAATGAAATACCAAAAAGAAACATTACACCTTGTGGTGCAGATGGTGCACCTGCTATGATGGGTAAAAAACAGGATGCTTAAAATTAATGAAGGATAAAAATCCAAACATTTTGGTTGTGCATTGTGTTATCCACCGAGAAAACTTAGTTGCCAAGAAAGTTTCTCCTATTCTACATGAGATACTGCATTCTGTGATCAAGTCTATCAAAGCTAATGCCAAATGTGAACGTCTGTTCACATTTTGTGTTGCTAAAAATGTAGAACATGTGAAATTATTGCTTCACACTGAAATAAGGTGGTTGTTAAAGGGAAACTGGTTCAAAAGATTGATGGAACTGCTTGATCTCCTCAGTGAGTTTTTGAAGGACAAATTGATAGTCTATCAATGACTCCAGGCTTTATTAAACTTTAGACTTGTAGCTGGCCCAATTCTGTGCTTGACTGAGGAGAGAGAGAGAGAGAGAGCGATTGACTTTTCTTCCAGGGTCACAAGGGGAGGAATTACCAGGGAGGTACCAGTGGGGGATGGGCCAGCTACCCATTGACAGTCACATATATTCATATTACCACATTCAACCCCTCTTTTAAAACAAAACCCCGCTGGATTAAATTTCTAGAGGCTTAGCCAGTTGGGTGGCCTCCTTTAGCTCTGTGACTGGCGCAGTTCCACCAGTGGTGTAATGGGTGGCTTCATTGCCAGTTGTGTGTCCTGAGGCTGGGGAGGGAGGCTGGCTCCATAGGAGGTGGGGCTTGGTTGTACGTGGGGGCAGTCGTGGTGGTCAGAGCAGCTGGAGCAGGGTTCGGGGTATATGGCGTGGCGTGTGGGGATGGGTTGCTGACCTCCACTGAGTCCCTGATTGGGGTGGTATGGATGTAGGTAGGACCTGTGTTGAAGGGGGTGGGGAGTGGACATGGGTCTCGGACGGGGACCGTGTCCTCATGGCAGTCTGGGTAACCATGTAGGCATTGGCATGCAGAAGTCTTCGATCCCTCACATATTTCTTAGCAGACGGGCCCTGGAGATTAGACCCAGAGTGGTAGTGTGATCCTGGTCACCAATTTCCTGGGAAAGGAAAACATTGGGGATTGTGTTGGTAGCGGTGTATAGCAAGGATCAGATGGTGTGGAATGCTTCCAGCATGACTTCCTACCAATGGGACACTGCCAGGTCTTTCTATTTAAGAGCCAGCAGGACAGCTTTCCAAACTCTGGTGCTTTCTCTCTCTACCTGGCCATGCCCCCGGGGGTTGTTGCTGGTCATCCTACTAGTGTCAATGCCTCTGGCCAATAGGTAATGCCACAGTTCATTGCTCATAGAAGGGGATCCCCAATCACTGGATGTAATTCAGGTAACCAGAGAGGGTAAATATGCTGCAGAGCACCTTTATGATGGTGGCTGAGGTCATGTAGAAATCAATGCTGAGTCATTCAAAGGGGCCTGTGACCTTTATGAGGTGCGACTTGTCGGGCTGGAAGAACTATAGTTTGTATTCTGTACAGACTTGACAATGTCTGGTCAACAACCTGATGTTCTCAATGGAGTAGGGAAGGTTCTGTGCTTTTATGAAGTAGAACAATCTCATGACTCCAGGGTGGCAAAGGTCATCATGGAGGGATTGGAGCTGGCTGAGATTGGTAATGCCAAAAAGTACCCAGAGGAAGTGATAGAGTCTGCCATCTGCTTCAATGCGGTATACTGGTGGTCTCCTGGGTGAAGGGGAAGTTGGTGGTATACCAACTTTAGGTCAATGGTGGAGAACACCCTATATTGGGCAATCTTGTTGGCCATGTCAGCAATCTGGGGAAGGGGGTATGCATACAGCTGCATGAAGTGGTTGATTGTTTGGCTGTAGTTGATCACCATGCAGGGTTTACTAACTCCCCTGACCACCACAACTTGGGCTCTCCATGGGCTGGAGCTGTGGGCTATGACCCCTTCCACCAAGAGTCACAGCACCTTGGAATTTATGAATGCCCTGTCCTCAGTGATACAGTGATTGGGCCCCCTTGAATTCTTGAACTGGCTCTGGAAGTCCTGCCTCAGAAGGATCAGTTCACAGAGCTGAGGCATTAAAAGTAAAGGGAAATTGTCCTAAGGTTCACCATGCACCATTAATGATGCCATACAATTCCCGCAGATCTTGGCAGATTGGACCTTTGCAACATTGATATCGTGCTGCTCCTTGGTGAGAGAGGGTTTGTGAGCAATGTCCGGGTGGATGAAGCTTTCAGTGCTTCCACTGTTGAACAGGTGGTTAGTTTGTTTTCCATTTACCTCAATCTTCATCGTTGAGTGGGTGATTGGGTGAGAGCTGCCTTGATCCAAGATGATGGACGCCAGTACCGGGTCACAGTCATTGACAGAGTTGGGGCTGGTTCGGTAAGATGGCAACCCCCATGTTGACCACGCGGTCACATCAGGAGAGATGGATGGAGATGTTGGAAGTGGAGTCGGGTTCGATGGCCGATCGCCGGGGGTGCACATGGCACTGCTCAGTAGGGAAGGCTTCGATTACATACTCTCTCATAGTGTCCTTCCTGCATCCCGAGAAGGTGGCTTCTCTCACCGGGCAGCATTTCTGGGGGTGCTTCTGCTGGCCACAGAAGTAGCACTTCAGGCACTTGGCTGTGGTGGTGGCAATGGAGGTAGGGTCGGGGCCTCCCTGTACAGAGGTGGTCTGGAATGTTGTGTCCCAAAATAGCTGCCCCCGTAGCCCACACGTGGAAGTCCTGTTGCCAGTGGGTTGAATCTAGAGTCTTAGTAAGCTGGAGGGCTCTCTATAATGGCAGCCTGTCTTCCTCTAGCAGTTGGTGATGGATGTAATCGGACATCACCCCAGCTACTGAAGCGTCCCGGATCAACTCTTCCACATACTAGTCTGCATTCTCACCCCAGATCATGTGGGGCACAGAAGAAATCATCCAGAGATGGGGTTGCTGTTTTCTCGAGGTCAGGAGGTACTGTGAGTAGAGTTTGTTTACCCATAGTCTGCAGAGGTTGTGGAGCTTGGTCAAAGCTGTGGGGTAAGTCCTGCAACCCCTGATCGCCACGTATGCCCTGTGGCTGACCCTCACTCGCAGTAACTTGAGTTTCTTCTCATCAGAGTCCACAAAGTCCTCAGAAACTTCCAGGAAGTCTGTGAAACTATTGATCCACTACTCATACAGCTCTGGGGTCTTTGGTGTCTGTGGGTAGAAGTCTAGTCTGTTGGGTCACAGCAGTTTGTCCATCCCATGTGGAAGATTTAAAGTGTAATAAATTGATAGGCTTTATCAATGACTCCAAAGGCAAAAACTGAGGAATGATGGGCCAGCTACAAATCTAAAGTGTTAAAGCCTGATACCATGTGCTCAACTGAGGATGGGGAGGGAAGTTGACATTTATTCCAAAATTACAAGGGGAGGAGTTAACAGGGCGCAAGTCACCAGTGGGGATGGGGCAGCTACCTATTGTCAGTCACATGTACACATATTCATATCACCACTCAAACCTGAAATGAAGTTCTTGCTAACAACAGATGGCAAAGTTTATGAGTTACTTTTTGGAGAAAGTACATTGAACAAACAATTCCATGATGATCATTAATGCAAAAGCAAAGATATTTGGATTCATGACACTTCTTGAATTATGCCAAAGGAATACTTCTACAAGAAATTTCAGTCAATTCTATTGGTTGAATAAGTGTGAAGTAACCTATCCTACTACAGATGTCATTGTTGACCATTTGAAAATGTTGGTTACTGACTTCAATAATAGATTTTATGACTTTAAAGGCAATAGATTTTCCATCTTGGTTAACTCAGCCATTGCTGGTGGACTTATCTGAGGTTCCAGTGCAATACCAAGAGGAGTTATCTGAGTTGCAACATGATGAATCTGTCAAATCTCTGTTCAAAGTGAAAGGAACCATGATGTGGCTGTCTAATGAGATCAAAAAGAAATCCCCAAATGACGACTTTAGCAAGAGAACTATTAATACATTTTCCATCATCTTATTTAGCAGAATGTGGCTTCAGTTGTTTGTGATTTGCTACAAACTAAGAGAAACCGACTTGAAATTACAAAACATGGAGATTTAAGTTTGAAACTAACAAAATTAGTCCCTTAAATAAAAAAAAATCTGCAGCCACTGAAGTGATGACAATTGTTGAATGTGTGTTTGAGATGGTTGATGTATTGAAGTAGTAGTTGAATATGAAATATGTGTTGCAGTGTATTCCTGACCTTAATTGCATTGCACTTGCAGTAAATGATTTAATTAAAACTTCTTTTGAATATATAACTTTTTTCACTAATGGTGGGGTGTATGTATCTTTTGAAAATATAAAGTGGGGCCTAGGGCAAAAAAGGTTGAGAACCACTACTCTGCCTGTTTCCTAGGTGTAATAGTATCCCTATAATTCCTATCTATCTCAATCTCTGCTTCCCAAATTCTCTGGTTTATCCACCTCCTACTCCAAAGCCTCAACGTGGCTTGTTGGGAGCCTCTGCCCTACTTGCTAACAACACCACTCTCTGCCTACTTATGTTGGTAGTATGCTCCTGTGGGAGGCAAAAAATTATACATATGCACACTACTGAAGTTCATACATTAAAACAATTATTCTTAATAAATATTAGAGTCACAGAGAGCTGTTTATAGCAGACAATCAGCAGTTTCACTGCCCATGGGAAGAGGTTATTCCTGGAGGTTCTGGCCCTGATACTTCTGTGTATCTTTTTCCTGGCAGGAATGACTGGAAAATGTTCCATGAAGGTTGGTATGGATTCTTCCTGATTTAAATTACCTCTTTAAAGACCAATCCTGGTAAATCCCATCGATGGGAAGAAGGGCGACCCCAGTGATCCTCTTTTCTGTTTTTATGATCCTGTGATTTGACCTCCAATCCGATCCTCTACAGCAACCATACCAAACTGTGAATCAGCCAGTCAGAATGTTTGTGATAGAGCTCCTGTAAAAAGTTGACATAAATGGTTGGCCAGTAGCCTGGAATGCTCAGCTTTCTAAGGAAGTGTAGACACTGTTGCTCCTTTCTGACTAGTGAGAAGAATCTTATGTATCAGGATTGGTCATTTGTTAAGTGGACTTTGAGGAACTTGGTCCTCTCCACTCTCTCCACTACTGATTTATTAATGTGTAGTCGAAGCCGGTTATCATTGGTCCTCCTGAAGCCCACAATCATCATCTTTGTCTTTTCCACTTTGAGGCTCAAGTTGTTATTCCCACACCATTTCATGGGATTTTCTACCTTTTTGTATTTTGACTCATAATTATTGCTGATGAGGCCAACTACAAACTTTATGGGACTGTTGGAGGTGTTTCTAGTTTTGCAGTCTTGGGTCAGTAGGGCTAACAAGATTAGATTGAGCTCACAGCCCTGAGGTACGTCAGTATCCAGTGTGATGGTGTTTGACATTCTATTGCCAACTCAGGCAGACTACAGTCTTTCCAGGGAGTCCAGAATCCAGTTACTGAGAGGGTTGTTGAGTCCCAGCGAGGACAGTTTCTCCAAAAACCTATGGGGAATGAGCTGAAGCCACGGGGTGATCATGTGCTGATTTCTTTTTCCCCTTACCTCTCTCGCTGTTCACTCATCTACCAGTGGAATCCTACACGCTGGGTGTTAATCACCTGCTCAAATATGCAATCTATGACTTGATCAGCCTCCTGGATGATCCTCAGTTTATCCAACTCCAGCTCCAGTTCCTTAATACGGTCTTTCATAAGGGATGGCTGTATTTCCCACAGGAGTGGTGATCAGACAAATTATTGAATTCCATGAATTCCTACAACCTAGGAGAAGCATTCCACTGCTTTATCTGCCAACACTCTTGCACTGTATTACAAGCAACCAAGACCAAATCAACATTAACAAAAGGGAAAAAAAACTTTCCTTTCTTACCTGCTTCTTTGGCCTCAGCCTCTTCTCGCCAAGGCCTTTTGAGCCGAATCCCCTCCATCAATTATTTATTCCAGTTATTCCATCAATAGGTCCTTGTATATTAATTTAACCTTGCAAGATGGTTACTTTATCATCCTCATTTTACTATGGTTAAACATGTTCTTATTGATCTAATTTTCTCCTGTTCATTAATCCAGAATCAAATACGGTTGAAGAGACAAATAAATTTTTGATATAATGTTAAGTAAGATAAGACCTCAGCAATGAAGACTGTTTTGTCAGACTTTACTGGACATGAGTACTCAGTACGGGTAAAATTCTTGCCAAACATGTATTCCTAGAGTTCATTTGGAAAATTCTGTAGCTGCCATAAATCTGAATTATAAACAGAAATGCCAGAACTTAGAAGGTTAGGCTGCATCAGTGAGAAAGGAAAGGCATTGTTTTAGGTCAATGAACCTTTATAATCTCTGGGAAACAGTATAAATGTCTAAAAACTTCATAGGTAGCAAGAGACAAACAACATCTGAATTATCAGAAGAGAAGGGAGGGAAAGAACCCAAATGCTGGAGATGTGAGACACGAGACAAGAAAGAATGAAAATCTGAATTTGTTTAACTCTTCTTCCTTCTTCTCAAATGTTTCCCAGTTCAGGTTCGCACTTTGACCCACAGCTTTAACAAAAGTCTGTTTCCCCCTTTTCAGTATCCAGAATCCCAGCAGTTCTGATATTCTTTTCTTCTCACTTTCCTCTGATCTTACTTCTCCACCCAGTTTTATCCGTTGCCATATTTCCAATATTTCTTACAACCTTCCCCTCTCTGCTCTGAAGGACCAGTCCTCAGCAGAGGAAGGCATCATCTTCATTCCCTTATGTCTGAACCCCAATATTATGGCTCTTCTTTCACAGCCATAGCCTACATGCTCCCTTTTGAATCAGATATCTTCACCACAGATAGTGACCCAAATCTACCATCTCAGAATTCCCAGTTCACTTGATCTTTTGCTTCCTCACACTTGCTACATTTATTCATAAAACATAAAATAGTACAGTACAGGGCAGGCTCTTCAGACCATGATGCTGTGCCGACTTATGTAAACTTGCTCTGCCACAATCTAATCCTTCCCTGTGGTACTCCCATAACCCTCTACTTTTCTTTCATCCATGTGCCTATCTAAGGTTATTTTGAATGTCCTCATTGTGCCAGCCTCCACCACCATCCTTGATGATGCATTCCAGACATCCTCTATCTTCTGTGTTTTAAATAAAAACAACAACAAAAAACCAAAAAAACACCTTTGACATCTCCTCTAAACTTTCCTCCACTCACCTTAAACTGATGTCCTCTAATATTTGCTATTGTTGCCTGGGAAAGAAGTGCTTGTTGTTCATCTTATCTAAGGCCCTCTTAATTTTAAATACCTCTATTAAGTTACCTCTCCTCCTTCATTGCACTGAACAGAAAAGTCCTCATCCTTCCAATATTGCTTCCTAAGACATGTCCCAATCCAGGCATCCATTCAAAAATATCTACATACTCTGGTGATGAGGCTTCCAGAAGCGAATTCATACTCCAAGTGGTGTAAACAGAGTTGTATAGAGCTGCAGCATTACCTCACTGCTCTTGATCTCGTCACCCTATCAATTTGCATGGCAGCTTTGAGGTCCTAGATTTCTTTGTTCCTCCTCACTATTAAGAATCTTACCATTAACCACATAATCTCCCTTCATGTTGGACCTTCTAAAGTGCATCACCACACCTATCCAGATTGAACTCCATCTCTCACTTCTCTGCAACTTGCCTACATCCCATTGTAACCTAAAACAGCTTTCCACACTATCCATAACACCTCCAACCTTTGTTTTATCTGCAAATTTACTGAAGTACCCCTCTCCTTCATCCAAGTCCTTTATATTTAAAAAAAAACACAATGACCAATGTTCTTAGAATACTTCCTACAAAACACAAGTCACCAACCTCCAAAGCAGAATATGCCCCATCTATAACCATCCTCTGCCTTCTGTGGGCAAGTCAAATTTGAATCCATACAGCAAATTTCTTTGCCTCATGTCCTTCTGGATGAACCTACCATGGGGAACCTCGTGAAACTTTTTTTTATCTGCGCTTTCATGTTATAATGCTTTGCAAGCCAAGAATCAATGTTTTAGCAAAACAAAAATAAATTTTGATTCCATAGAAGGATATCATAGGATCTGATCTTGCTCTTTGAAAATATGTAGTCTTGCTCCTTTTGCCCTTGCTCATAATTAACACCTGGCACAGTTTTGAAGATCTAATTGGAAAACCGATTGAAGCCATGATGGCTGAGTAAGTGTAACTAGTTGTGTTGACAGCATTTGTCAGGACAACTCCAGGACTGCAGAGGTGAACAGGTTAAACCAGCAACATGTTTGAATAAAGTATAACATTGTTTTTGGTGCATAACAATTTGTTAAAGAAATATTGTCATGGGTAAATAGTAGTTAATTCTATCCAACTGAATATTGAATTTACATCTAATTATGGATAATGTTCAACAACTAAAGAGTTATCAATATTTCAATCTCAAAATAGACCTGTACTTCAGAATCAAGCAACAGAATTATAAAGGAATGCACTGTCTCCCTGATCTTGAAATTTAAAACTTTATAAACTTAAATTTAAGCTTTTAATGTTATACCTTTCCAAATGTAGTTGGCAATATAACATTTTTGCTTTAGGGTAAGTTAATGATCAGATCAGTAAAACAATTCTTTCACTTCACAGATTTGTGTGCATTTTAATATCCCCATAATAAAATGGAAGATCACATGTGGTGCACCGAGTGGAAATGAACAATATTAACATGTCTTTGGCTTGTGTTCTTGGTCCACACTCAATTCAGTGATGTCAACCAGAGCTAATACATGGGTGTTCCTTTCATCCTACGTATGCCTGAAAGAAAATCAAGCCACAATTCTCAATTTTAATCAGTGTTCTATTCACAATCAAGAACCATGAGCTGGAATGAAGTGCCAAAGATGCTTAGTTTGGGACATCACTCCACTGCAAATGCTAGACTTTTAGATTCTTCAGAGAAGTTAGACATGGTCACTAATGATACTGAAAGCCCTTTGACTAATCACTAGTGAAAAACCTGGAGGGAAGGAAAGACAATTAGAGATAAATAAAAAGCGAAAGGAAAATGTGAGAACAGCATTTTCTTGACGATTGTGCTGCATTGTAAGAGTGTATGGGAAGAATTGTGTATGGACTTAACTTAAATCCTTTAATTTGAAATTTGATCTAAAAATCCTAATTCTATTGTACTGAGAGTTGTTAATCTGAGTGCTGCAACTTTACTTTATATCCCTCAGAGTGTGTTTGAAGTGTTAGTACAGTAAAACCCTTGGTATCTGGCATATACGGGGATTGGTAGATGCTGGATAAGCGAATTTTCTGATTGCTTGTGTGTGTGTGAATGGAGAACTAATAGAGAGGTGTGCCAATTTTAAACTTCCATATTTTTTACCCATTTATTTTCTGCATTTTTTTTTATCAGTTGCATGAATTCTGGGTAACAGAAATTTTACTATATTCTTTTTTTGGCCTGGCTTCGTGGACGAAGATTTATGGAGGGGTAATGTCCACGTCAGCTGCAGGCTCGTTTGTGACTGACAAGTCACAGGCAGACACGGTTGCAGCGGTTGCAAGGGAAAATTGGTGGGTTGGGGTTGGGTGTTGGGTTTTTCCTCCTTTGTCTTTTGTCAGTGAGGTGGGCTCTGCGGTCTTCTTCAAAGGAGGTTGCTGCCCGCCGAACTGTGAGGCACCAAGATGCACGGTTTGAGGCGATATCAGCCCACTGGTGGTGGTCAATGTGGCAGGCACCAAGAGATTTCTTTAGGCAGTCCTTGTACCTCTTCTTTGGTGCACCTCTGTCTCGGTGGCCAGTGGAGAGCTCGCCATATAACACGATCTTGAGAAGGCGATGGTCCTCCATTCTGGAGACGTGATCTACCCAGTGCAGTTTGATCTGACTGTATTTAGACATGATGAAAGACATGGAAGATAAAGCTCAAGCAAATGTGAATTATGTGATGCTAATGTTCCACTTTTTAATGGGCAATTAATACTTAAATCATATCAAAAAGTTTATCATTGAAAATTTTAAGATTTTGTCCCTGCTTAATAAACACTGTATTTAACTTCTGCAATGCCATCAGTTAATATGTTCCAAGCATGGCATTCACTCGAAAAATAATAGGTTGATTACCTAACTAATCCTATTTTAAATCCTTGATGCATCTGCGAATTGTCAGTGCTTTGGTGGTAACAACCATATTCCCAATAGGAAGTGAAAAAACCCCATCTCAAATCAAAATATACCTTTTCATAGATATTTTTTTGTCAAACTGGTTGGTTATTGAGATTCTCAAGATATTCTATCTATGTTAATTATTTATGAATCAAAGTTGTATATCAAGCTCACACAAATCAATCATTTCTTCTGGAAGCCATGCTCCCCTTAAAGGACCGATCACTTTTATATGGAAGCCATTGCTTGCAATCTGTCGCATCACTGCATGAATAGCATCTACACATGAATATTGTTCAAAGATATCTGAGAGATCGACTTTTCAAAGAGGGGAACCCAAATTTGTCTTCATATCATGGAGACCGGTCTTTTTTTGCTTGATCTTTTCAAGAACACTGGATCATTATACTTGGTCAATCAGGCTTGTCTTTTCCCATTCATTTGGTTGGAAATCTCTTGTTTTTGGAATGGAATATGATAATGCTGCTTTCTGCAAAATGACATAAATTTGACCAAGCATTTCCTATTATAAATTATATATACACAAATACTGATACTAAATCTATAGCATTTGAAAAATTGCAGAGAGTAATTAGATTAAATAGATGCAAATAAATCTGTTAGACAATTACAACCCAGCTGGGTAATTTAAAGGTGATCTCTTACAACCTTTGAGAGATTTAATCTTTGTATTCTTTGATCAATTTGATGATTTATTCTAATATTTATTTCAGTTACCTTCTGCTATCATAGTTCATTGGTTAGTTAGACTCATGTTGAAGATTGACATCAGATGGTAACATGGAGTATTTCCTTTCCCATGTAAATCACAAAATACCACTTTCATTTTATTGACAAAATTCTGTTTATGTTAGTTATATACCAATTAACTTAAAGTATGAAGTTTCTTTAATAACAGATTTATTGTGATTAACTAATTTCCTGTTAACTCATTTTCAATTTTATTTTGGATCAAAGCTTCTTGTAAAATCATTAATGACGCAATTTGAATTAGCATGCATTGTTCCTAATAAAACAGGGTTGGCATGGCAGACAGCCATGGTAGCGATTGAGCTGGCGCTCTGAGCAGTGAGCACAAAGGGGCACTGGCGCCAACAAGCAAACTGGTAAGTGAATGGCTTAAAGACCAGTAACCTCAAAATGGCACTGACCTTGCTGCACAGCCAACAGACAGGGACAGAATGTGGGGAAGAAGGGCATTGTTATGCAGAAAAGTACCTACATGCAGGAAACTCACTTTTGCCATGCAGGTTGTGATGGCAATCACCAAGGTGGGGTGCATGGTTGGAACAGTGCAAGTATAAAAGTAGGGCCTGATCCCTAATAAAACTCAAAGCTTAACCTTAACATGTGTGTGTGTGTGTCTTCTTTTGACTGGTGCGCGGCCACAATTGGTGACCCCGATGGTTTAGACGACATCTAAACCCAGCGATGAGTGAACAGGCAGCAGTCAACATGGTTGCTCTCAAGCTACTGATGCTCTGGACAAATCAACCACGTATGTGGTTTAACCAGGCTGTGGCACAGTTCCAGATCTGGCAGATCATAGCAGAATCCACCTGGTATGACCAGGTGAACACCCTGGACCAGGACACAGCAGGCTGGATAGCCAACTTCATTGAAGGCGCGCACACCGCCTTCAAGGACTCACTGATCGAGACCTTCGGGCTGTCATGGCGTGAGAGAGGGCATGTCTGCTCCACCTGGACGGGTTAATGGACAGGTCCCCATCAACTCTCATGAATGAGATTCTGGCCCTCCTGGGCAAACACGAGCCCTGCATCGTGCTTGATCAGGCATTCCTGGAGCAACTGCCTGAGGACATCCAACTGCTCCTGGCTGATATGGATTTCAGCCATCCCCGGAAAGTCGCAGCACGAGCGAGCATTCTGTGAAAACAGAAGAGAGAGTGCTCTGTGTCCATGGAGCTCATCACTAAACCCCTCAACCAGAGCCTGCCAGTGCAAGCTGCCATGCAAGCATCAGGGAAATGCCAGGGCCAGCTGTCACTAATGACCATGAAGGTTGGCCATCAAATAGCCTCCTGTATGTTTGGGACTGCCAGTCCGGTCGACGCCTCCTCCCCATTGGGACAGGACACCAGGAACAGGCAGTTCGGCCCAAAGCTGAGGGCTGCTAACAACAGCACAATTTGGACCTATGGTAACCGCAAGGCCCATCTGCAGTTGGAAGGCAGCCTCTTCTCATGGGTCTTCACGCTGGCCACAGAAGAACAGCCACTCCTCAGGACAAATTTCCTGTGAGCCCACAGACTGCTAGTGGATCTCAAGGGAAGGAGATTGGTCCACACCAAGACTTTTCAAACATTCCCCCTCTATGATCCCAGGCTCCCAGCACTCCACCTGTACCCCATACAGAGATTAGACAATGAGTATGCCAGGGTCCTGGCTGAGTTCCCTGCAGTGGTCAACCCCCAATTCACCACAGTGATGCCCCGACGTGGAGTACAGCACCACATCCTGACCCAGGGCTCGCCACTCCATTGCAAGGGGAGGACACCTCAGAGAAACTCCAGCTGGAAAAGGAGGAATTCAGGAAGCTGGAGGAGCTCGGCATCATATGGTGGTTGGGCAGCCCATGTGATTCTCCCCTGCACATGGTCCCTAAAGCAACTGGGGGGCTGGAGACATGTGGTGACTACTGGCTCTCAGAGGCCACAACACCGAATCAGCACCCTGTGCTGCACATCCAGCACTTCAGAGCTAACCTGTACTGGACGAAGATCTTCTCTAAGGTAGACCTCATGCGGGGATATCATCAGATCCTGGTACACCCCGATTATATACCAAGACCACCATCATCACCCCGTTTGACCTCTTCAAATTCCTCCAAATGCCTTTCGGGCTAAAGAATACCGCACAGACCTTCCAATGACTCATGGATGTAGTGGGATGAGACCTGGACGGCACTTTTGTGTTCCTGGACGACATCTTGGTGGTGAGTAGGAACCAACAGGAGCATATGGTGCACTTCCGCAACCTCTACACCCGACTGAGCGAGTTTGGCCTGACAATCAACCCAGCCAAATGCCAGTTCAGATTGGAGGCCATCGACTTCCTGGGCCACAGGATAACCAGGGAAAAAGCCACATTGCTACCCAGTAAAGTGGAGGCCATCCAGAAGTTCCCCAGATTTAACTTGACCAAGGGACTAAAGAAGTTCATGGGAATGATTAATTTTTATCACAGGTTCATCCTCCTCAGCTGTCTGGATCATGCGGCCCTTGTTCACCTGGATGGCAGGCAAGGCAAAAGACATCACCTGGGACGAGGAGTCAGCGGAAGCCTTTGTGAAGGCCAAGGAAGCCCTCGTGGACACCGCTCTCCTGGCATATCTTAGATCAGATGCTCCATAGGCCCTGACAGTGGATGCCTCAGGAACGGCAATCGGCGGAGTTCTGGAGCAGCAGATCGAAGGAAGCTGGTGGCTGCTGGCTTTCTTCAGCAAACATCTGCAGCCTCCAGAACTGAAGTACAGTGCTTTTCGGCAGAGAGCTACAGGCACTGTACTTAGCCATCCACCACTTCAGGTACTTCCTAGAGGCCAGTTCCTTCACAGCTTCTATAGATCACAAGCCCCTGACTTTCGCCTTGACTATGATTTCGGCCCCCTGGTCCGCCCACCAACAATGACACCTGTCTTGCATCTTGAAGCACACCACAGAAGTAAGGCACATCTCTGGCAAGGGCAATATAGTGGCCGACGCACTGTCCAGCAAAGTATCAACACACTATCAAGGGGAGTGGACTTCGTGGTACTAGCGGAGGTGCAGCAGAAAGACTAGGAGATTCCCCAATACAGGAATGCCATATCAGGCCTGTAGCTCCAGGACATCCAAGTCAGCACAGGTAACACCACCCTCCTGTACGATGTGGCCACCGGTCATGTCAGACGCATCGTCCTGGCAGCTTGGAGACAACATGGACTGGCTCACCCAACCATCAGGACCACCGTCTGGCTGGTAGCCAGAAAATATGCGGGGCATGGATTGCAGAAACAGTTCAGCGGGTGGGCGAAGGCATGCACACAGTGCCAAATAACCAAGATACAGCAGCACACCAAGACCCCACCTCAGTACTTCAAGCCCACAGAACGAAAGTTCAACCACATCCATGTAGACATAATAGGACCCTTGCTGGTATCGCAGGGTTTCTGCTACCTGTTCACAATGGTCAACCTCTGCACCACGTGGCCAGAAGCAGACCTGCTGGCAGACACGTCCACAACCTTATGCACTAGGGCCCTCATGTTGTCCTAGATAGCACGGTTCGGGTTATGGTCCCACATCATAGCTGACCGAGGGGCCCATTTACCTCCAGTCTGTGGTCCAACCTCGCCAGCCTGTGGGGTGCCCAGCTGCATCACTCAAGAGCTTACCACCCACAGTCAAAACGGTTGGTGAAGCGCTTTCACAGGCTCCTCAAAACTGTTCTCATGACCAGACTCCAAGGAAGCAACTGGGTAGATGAGCCACCATGGATGCTTTTGGACATTCTCACAGCACCCAAGGAGGGCCTCAACACCTCTTTGGCCGAACTCATCTATGGAGCTCCACTGGTGATCCCGGGAGAATTCTTATTATCCCCAGGCAGACAACAGGATGACTCTGCAGTGTTCCTCTGCAAGCTAAGGGAAAGAGTCAGCAACCTGGCCCTGATTCCACCATCCAGGCACAGACACACAAGGACCAACATACCCAAAGACCTGCAGGACTGTGAGAATATTTTGCAGGGGTTCACATCATCCACTGCTTCAGAGGGCATACGAGGGTCTGTTCCGGGTCATTTGTCACAACATGGCCATGTTCGATCTGGAGTTCGAAGGCAAGACTGAGGTCTTCACCACAGGCTGAAGCTGGCACACCTGGACCCAGCACGCCTGGTCGAGACACCAGCACCAGGTGGAAGTGGCAGGCCATCGAAGACTGCAGAGACTTTTCCTCCTGATACCAAGGACAATAACACCAGTTGTGGGGGTGGGGGAGTGTCATGTGGTGGCTGATTGCCACGCTGATCGAGCCAGCGCACTGGGTGGTGAACACAACCAAAAGCCAGCAGCCTGTGCAGCGGAACTGGCCCCAACAAGCGAACCAGCGGGTGCATGGCAAGGACAGCTTAAAGGCCAGTGACCCCAAAATGGCGCTGGACTTGCTGATTAGCCAACAGACAGAGACAGCATGTGGGGAGGAAGGGTATTATTATACAGGAAAGTACCTGCAAACGGGAAACCCGCTTTTGTCATGCATGTTGTCAGCCAAGGGGTGGGGGGGCATGGCAGGAACAGTGTAAGGAATAAAAGTCTGGCCTGAGCCCTAATAAAACTGTGTGTGTGTGTGTGTGTGTGTGTGTGTGTGTGTGTGTGTGTGTGTGTGTGTGTGTGTGTGTGTGTGTGTGTGTGTGTGTGTGTGTGTGTGTGTGTTGTGTGTGTGTGTGTGTGTGTGTGTGTGTGTGTGTGTGTGTGTGTGTGTGTGTTTGTGTGTGTGTGTGTGTGTGTGTGTGTGTGTGTGTGTGCTTTCTAGTAGTGTATTGGTATCTTTTTGGTGGAAAGCTGGAAAATATGTTGTTAGATCCCTAAAGTTTAGGAATGCATATACTTGGAGAAATTAGAATTTCAGGATACTTTACCATATAAGGATATAATGATTACATTAATCTGTGTATCAGTTGGATAACTGATAATCTGAGGTGCCTGCAGGCTCACACCAAGACACAAGAGCAACTTGTCCGTGAACTACTCTTTGCAGACGATGCCGCTTTAGTTGCCCATTCAGAGCCAGCTCTGCAGCGCTTGACGTCCTGCTTTGCGGAAACTGCCAAAATGTTTGGCCTGGAAGTCAGCCTGAAGAAAACTGAGGTCCTCCATCAGCCAGCTCCCCACCATGACTACCAGCCCCCCCACATCTCCATCGGGCACACAAAACTCAAAACGGTCAACCAGTTTACCTATCTCGGCTGCACCATTTCATCGGATGCAAGGATCGACAACGAGATAGACAACACTCGCCAAGGCAAATAGCGCCTTTGGAAGACTACACAAAAGAGTCTGGAAAAACAACCAACTGAAAAACCTCACAAAGATTAGCGTATACAGAGCTGTTGTCATACCCACACTCCTGTTCGGCTCCGAATCATGGGTCCTCTACCGGCATCACCTACGGCTCCTTGAACACTTCCACCAGTGTTGTCTCCACTCCAACATTCATTGGAGCGACTTCATCCCTAACATCGAAGTACTCGAGATGGCAGAGGCCGACAGCATCGAATCCACGCTGCTGAAGATCCAACTGTGCTGGGTAGGTCACGTCTCCAGAATGGAGGACCATCGCCTTCCCAAAATCGTGTTATATGGCGAGCTCTCCACTGGCCACCATGACAGAGGTGCACCAAAGAAGAGGTACAAGGACTGCCTAAAGAAATCTCTTGGTGCCTGCCACGTTGACCACCGCCAGTGGGCTGATATCACCTCAAACCGTGCATCTTGGCGCCCCACAGTTCGGCGGGCAGCAACCTCCTTTGAAGAAGACCGCAGAGCCCACCTCACTGACAAAAAACAAAGGAGGAAAAACCCAACACCCAACCCCAACCAACCAATTTTCCCTTGCAACTGCTGCAACCGTGTCTGCCTGTCCCGCATCAGACTTGTCAGCCACAAACGAGCCTGCTGCTGACGTGGACATTACCCCTCCATAAATCTTCGTCCACAAAGCCAAGCCAAAGAAGAATCTGTGTATAACATTTTCAGTACAGAATGACAAAGAATAAGAAGAAAATTCACATTTGGATATTTGGATGTTCATGATTTAGCTTATTCCATTCATACTCATGAATTTACTGCTAATTTAACCTGTGTGTAAGGTCAGTTTTCTTTGACATAATGCCAGCAATAAAAGTCATGTGATAAATTCTGGTTGGAGTAGTTTACACTCAGTTCCGACTTGGATTTGATCTGAGCATGATGCATAATCCCCGAGTGTAAAGTGAAGTTGGTTAAAAGCCACCACGCACCAAGCTAAGATGTGTTTGAAGATAGGGAAGAGACTAAAGTTAAGTAGGCCTTACTTACTCTGAGTCTCTTGTATGTAACTTGAAATTATTCAAACCATCTTCATTCCTGAAGGAGAAGCTTCCTTACCTTGAGGAACACAGTATAACATATCATTCTTTATCATCTCTAATAATCCTTATTTATGACTGGCAAAAGCAATCAAAATCAGCTAATTGTAAAAAAAAAGTTTTAATGCCATCTTAATAACAAAGAGGAGCCCAAGAGATTTTAAAGAACCTCACAATATGCGTCTCCAAAGCTAAATTCTGTGTTTGAATCTATTAATTTCTCGTAGCAATAAAGATGCTTTATGTGAAGTAGCTGCAAAATACTTTCTTAAAGGGGAGTAGTTTTGATCTTGTGTGATAATGTGAATCATTTGATAATGTGAGGAGAGTTAGCATTGATATTAAAAGAAAATGAGTGAGATGTAAATGAGTGAGAGGCTGATAGCTACCTAGCCTATTTTGTAATATATCATGAAGTCATATTTAACTCCCAAATGTGAACTCTAATCTGAAGGAATATTAATTGTGTTTACATAACTAAATTGAGAAATTATTAATCTCGATCTAAAGCATGGATTAAATGGTTGAGGTGATTGTTTGATACTGAATGCTTCACCATGTATGTTAGAGCCATTGCCACATTGACCATAAATGCAGGGATGATGGATCTGACAAACTGTCAGGTGATTAATAATCTCATACCCTTGGATGTGCACATTTTAGTAATCCCATTTAAATTCCTTTCTGGATTTATTTTGCAAAAAATCAAATCTGTGATGGGGTGGGGTGATGTAAGGAACTATTCATGTGTTTGGTTGAAACCCTAGATCAGGACTGAGGAAGATGGCCTTTATCCCTTTATTTTGAGGAGGGAGGGAATAATAAGTAGAAGGTAGATTGAGGAGGGCTGAGTGATAATGGGCTGTTAGTGGGGGTGGGGGAGAAGTGGAACTCAAAGCCTACAAGTACTGGCATTTGATAAGTGAGGAAATTGATAATGTGAACTATTATGGGAGACATGGACAGATGGACCAGTTAGGAAAGGGCATCTGGTGGGTAATAGGTGGATAGACCCAGGAGTGGAAGGGGCAATGGGGGATCTGGATAGAGAATAGGCAAAAAGGAATTTTTAAAAAATGTCAGGATCAGAGGTAAAATGGAAAGAAGAGAGAGACAGGGTAACACAGGAAGGAAGAGTTATCTGAAATTGGAAAACAAATCCATATTAAAACCATTGTGTTGTAGATTACCCAGGCAGAATATGAGGTGGTGTTCTTCTGTTTGCATTACGCCTCAACCTGTCAGTGGTGAAGGCCAAGGATCGACAAGTCACTGTCAAAATGGGATAAATCACTTAATGATATGCAATTAGAAGCTCAGAATAGCCACTGTGGACAAAATGCAGGTGCTGTGCCATCCCCTCATTCCTGACACCTGGCATGTCCATAAATGCAGTAAATGAAACACCTATTAATACTTTTCTAAAATGTTATTTATAACATGGTAGAAGCCATTTCTGGTCATTGAAACCAATGCCGCCCAATTTCATCAAATTAACCTTCAGCCACATTTGGTTTTTGGAGGGTGGTAAGAAACTGGAGCTCTCTGGGTGGGGGGGAACACATGCAGGTCACAGGGAGAACCTATAAACTCCTTATGGACATGGCAGATTCGAATCTGGGTCGCTGATGTTGTAATTTCTTTGGCTTGGCTTCGCGGATGAAGATTTATGGAGGGGTAATGTCCACGTCAGCTGCAGGCTCGTTTGTGGATGACAAGTCCGATGCGGGACAGGCAGACACGGTTGCAGCGGTTGCAAGGGAAAATTGGTTGATTGGGGTTGGGTGTTGGGTTTTTCCTCCTTTGTCTTTTGTCAGTGAGGTGGGCTCTGCGGTCTTCTTCAAAGGAGGTTGCTGCCCGCCGAACTGTGAGGCACCAAGATGCACGGTTTGAGGCGATATCAGCCCACTGGCGGTGGTCAATGTGGCAGGCACCAAGAGATTTCTTTAGGTAGTCCTTGTACCTCTTCTTTGGTGCACCTCTGTCACAGTGGCCAGTGGAGAGCTCGCCATATAACACAATCTTGGGAAGGCGATGGTCCTCCATTCTGGAGACGTGACCTACCCAGCGCAGTTGGATCTTCAGCAGCGTGGATTCGATGCTGTCGGCCTCTGCCATCTCGAGTACTTCGATGTTGGAGATGAAGTCGCTCCAATGAATGTTGAGGATGGAGCGGAGACAACGCTGGTGAAAGCGTTCTAGGAGCCGTAGGTGATTCCGGTAGAGGACCCATGATTCGGAGCCGAACAGGAGTGTGGGTATGACAACGGCTCTGTATACGCTAATCTTTGTGAGAAGACTACACAAAATAGTCTGGAAAAACAACCAACTGATGTTGTAATAGCATCACACTAACCACTCCACCCTAGTTCCCATAATTCCTCCCTCAACCTAAACAGAAAAAATGATAACGACAAATGAAACAAAGATTTATATGCACAATTTGTTACATTTGTGCTTTTCAATGTGGTCTCCTCTATATTTGTGAAACCAAGTGGAGGCTGGTGCCCAGATTGTAGTGCATTTGGTATGCAAAATAAATATGACACTTTTCTGATCTCCAAGATGAACTCCAATCATTATTTTCTCTTGGTTCTTTGGGCTCATCTATCTCAGTTAGCAACACTTTGTCGAATATGGGTAATTATGTTATGTCAGTGGCATATGGTTCATTTAATTTTTCCTACCTTACTGGTTCATTTCAATGCTTTCTGCACTGGACCTGATGCTTTGTGATTTCTTCCTTTTTGTTGTTTAGGATTGAATGATACTTCCTTGTCCTTATTGAAAGATCCAAGTAGCAGATATAGGAAATGGGTTGATAGCTATCTAGCCTATTTTGTAATATTGCATGAAGTCAAATTTAATTCCCAAATGTGAATTCTAATCTGAAGGAATATTAATTGTGTTTACACAACTGAATTGAGAAATTATTAATCTCGACCTTAAGCATGGATTGAGGTGATTGTTTGATACTGAATGCTTCACCATGTATGCTAGAGCCATCATCACATTGACCACAAATGCAGGGATGATGGATCTGACAAACTGTCAGGTGATTAATAATCTTGTACCCTTGGATGTGCGCCCTTCAGTAATCCCATTTAAATTCCTTTCTGGATTTATTTTGGAAAAAAATCAAATGTGGTATGGGGTGGACATCTGTCCATGTCTCCCATAATAGTTCCCATTATCACTTTCCTTACTTATCAAATGCCAGTACGTGTAGGCCTACTACCTTTGAATTTGGGTGAAACCTTCACTCTCCTTAATTCTGTCTTTCAATTTGAACACATTAGTCAATGTGCTCTCTGGTCTCTGACTATAGTCACACACTACTGGCACACAAGGCAGCCAATTATCACAAAACTAAAACTTTCAATGAGATGTTCTTATTTGGTGATATTGGTACTGAGCTTGGGCAATTGGTTAACATGGAAAATGCCCAAATTTAGCTTTAATTTTCAACGGTTTCTCACTGTCACTGTCATTTTTAGGTTACGTCATTATTTTTTAAATTATTATTGGTAATTGTGGAGCTGATAATATGAAGTTGGTGTTAATTTAGAGCTGTCATTCTGATAATTGCTCATGAGAATGTTGACATCTCTTTTGTATTAATGTTTTTTTTTAGAAATATCAGTTTATTGTGGAGTTTAGCATTTTTTTAATGATTTGACGATGTTGAGAGAACATGCAGAAATCATCCTTCTGCTCCAACTGATGTTTATCCCTTTGTATTTGGCAGTCATTTCATTGAGGAGCGGCCACGATGGCAGACATTTCAGAAAGGAAGAAGACAGGCTTTCCGTGGTCCAGCCTATATGTTTAATGACAGGTCCACAAACCTAACGTCAGAAGAAGAAAAATTTCTGGATGCAGCAGAATATGGCAATGTTCCTGTGGTCAGAAGGATGCTTGAGGAATCTGAGATGCTCAATGTGAATTGTGTTGATTACATGGGTCAGAATGCATTGCAGTTGGCTGTAGCAAATGAACATTTGGAGGTCATTGAGCTTCTGCTGAAAGTTGACAATCTGTCTCGTGTTGGAGATGGATTATTATTGGCCATCAGCAAGGGATATGTGAGAATAGTGGAGGCCATCTTGAATCATCGACTATTTGCTTCTAAACATTCACTGGCTGTGAGCCCAGAGCAATGTCAACCAGAGTACAATGATTTTTATGCCTATGATGAAGATGGAACCAGGTTTTCCCACGATGTCACTCCAATTATCCTGGCAGCGCACTGCCAAGATTATGAAATTGTTCATATCCTATTGAGGCGGGGAGCTCGTATTAACCGGCCACATGATTATTTTTGCAAGTGTAAAGTGTGCACTGAGAATCAACTGAATGACTCCTTCAGCCACTCCAGATCAAGGATAAATGCCTACAGAGGCTTAGCAAGTCCTGCCTACTTGTCACTCTCCAGTGAGGACCCAGTGCTTACAGCTCTGGAGCTCAGTAATGAGCTTGGTATACTAGCTAACATTGAGAAGGAGTTTAAGGTGAGTGAAAGTTTTAAAGGAGTAATTTTCTGCTATTGGCATTAACTAAATATTGGAGAGGCCTGAACAATATAACCAATTAGAATTGTAATTTGTGCAGTTTGTAATATTGCCTTCTGGCCCAGATCATGAGTGTCCTCGTTTGCTCATAGATCAATTAACTTTAACCTTAGCTTTTTTTTATGTTTAAAGGGGAAACAAATAACACTTCCCTTCTTTGCCTGGGTGGACCTACTCTGCAGCTTCTCTGCATACAATACACAGGACTCAGCTTTTCGGGCTCCTTCCATTACACTTTTGCACTTAAACTTACTTCCAATGCATCTTTGTTTAGTCCGAACACTCCTCTTGTTATATGGGACATGGGGTCCTTGAGCAGCAAGCATGGAAGGGCTCATCATCCAAGACCTTATCCATCATGGCTTACATGGATTCACACACATATCTAAAGCTCTGTGAGGAGCAATATGCATAAGATTAAGCTTTATCATGAAAGTTGGCACTGAGATCTGTATCTCCTGTGACTTCCAATTAAACCACCACATGTGTCAACCCTCAGGATATTCCACTCACATTGTACAAGTCTGAAATGTATCCAGTGGCAAGCACGTGGGCATAGACATGCCTGTGTTTTTCAGTGGGTACTCGGAAAAGTCCATTTTCCATAATGTGTTCTGGAGCACCCTGAAATCTTCCTCCACAACATTGATGACTACCCATTTTAAACATATTGTGCTTATTTCTGACACCACTTTTCCTTTTTTTTTGGAATTTGTATCCATCTTTGAGACAAACTATTTGCTGACATTTACTAAACTCATTGACTCCCACAGCTACCTAGACTATAATTCCTCCAATCCTATCTCTTGGAAAGATGCCGCCCCTTTCACTCAATTTCTCTGTGTCTGCCGCATCTGTCTTTGAAATGTTCTCCTATTTCAGGAAATGTAGTTTCCCCTTTACTGTGGTTAATGGAACCTTCACTTACATTTCCTTCATCTCCCAAATCTTTTCTCTTTCCACCTTCAGACAGAGCATGGGCAGAGTTTTCTTGGTCCTCATCTTTGACCCTACCAACTTCTCCATCCCACTCACCACCCTTTGTCATTTCTGCCAGCTGCAACAGATCACATAGCCAGTTAAATCTTTTCCTTCCAACTTCTTTCGGTGACTCCATGGTCAGCTCATCCTTGCCCTTCCACCCCTCCCTGTACTCTGGGACTTACCCTAGCAACTATAGGAGTATACCGCTCTATTTACAATATCTATCTACAATCTGAAGGAAGAGGTTGAGTAAACACAAGGATCTTGCAGCATTTCTGACAGCATAGGCTCTTACAACTCAGAGAGAGTAGGTAAGTTTCAGACCCAGCAGAGTGTTCTCAATCAAGCTTCTGCCAATACAACACTGGCTCTCCCCTTGGGCTTACTTAAGAGTCTTTCTGTGGATCTCTCTTTTGATGATCTTCTCTAAGAGCTGACTGTTCCTGACAATAAATGTGGGTGCACACTCTCTCCCTCTCTGTCAGCCATTCCCCACACAGAGACTTTGTTTGCAGATTGAACGAGTGTGCCTATGATGGACAGATACCTTTAAGAGCTGCATCCTATGGTGACAGCTGCACTGGTAAGTGACTACTTTCAGGAATTACAGTTTTGTGCAGTGAACCAGGGAAACTATGCCTTTTCACAGGAAAACCTGACAAATCGATTATGCTGGTACAGTACTTTAGAAAACAGCATGAACTTGCTACATTACTGTTTTAACACTTCTGAATAAAAGCAAAAGTATTTTTATAATCTTAGCATCCTCACAGCTCATTTTTATCAGCTAAATTTGCATCAGCATCAAATTAGGTTGTTACTTTAGGTTTTTAATCTATTGTTTATACAAATTGTCAACAGCCAAATGCCCTCTTTATCTGCTAATAATCATAAGGAAATAGGTCATCTGGCCTATTTCAAGCTTTGCTCTACTATTTAGTAAGATCATGGCAGATCTGTCCATGGACTCATCTCCACTTACCTGTTTCTCCTGTTCCCCCACACCTTGATGAAGGGCTGAAGCCCAAAACGTTGGTGAAGCATCTTCACCTTTGCTACATAAAGGCACTGTTTGATCTGCTGAGTTTCTCCAGCATTTGTGTGTTTTTCCACTTATGTATCCGTTCCCCTTAACCCTTCATTCTCCAAATCTACAAAAATATATTTAACTCTGTCTTAAATGTATGTAATCAGACAGCCTCTATTTGCTTTTTTTAGGAAAGAATTCCACCACTACTCTGTGAAAAGCAGTTCCTCTTCATCTCTGTCCTGGATCGAGTCAGCTGAAACTTGAGACTATGTCCCTTTGTTTTAGCTTTACCTATCTGAAGAAACAACTTTCTTGTCTCCTCTATCTTGTCTATCCCTTTCATAATTTATGTTTTTATAAAATCTTACTCATTCGTTTGAATTCCAGTGAGTATAGCATCAGGAGACTCAATCTCTCCTCAGCGGCTAACCACCTCATCTCCTCTGCAGCACCTCCAAAGCCAGTATATAATTTCTCAAGCAAGGAGACCAGAACTGTACATGGTGGTCTCTCCAGTACCCAGTACTGCTGCAGCAGAATTCCCCTCCTCCTAAATTCTATCCCTTCAGCAATGAAGGCCAACATTTCATTTGCCATCCTGGTTACCTGTTGCACCTGCAAACCAACCTTTTGTGATTCACACACAAGAACTCTCAGGCCTCTTAGTTTTTAAAAATTGTGCTCTTCTATTTTTCCTTCCAAATAAAAATACTTTCAAAATCTCAAATGTAATTTATCAAACACATTTTTCTCTTCAAAATAAAACATTTCTTCTTTCTAGTATAATCTTCAAAGTCCCCTGTGACCATATCCTTCCTGATCTATTGCAGAATTCTTTTGGTTGTTGACATAATTGCAACTGGTTTTTAGTTCGCTCTTTTGTCTCTAGCTCCTTTTAAATTTAAGTTCATTGGTCATAAGATACCTGGTATATTGATAAGAGTTCATCTGCAAACGTAGACCAACAGGCTTACATCTCAGATTACATACAGCAGTGCAAAGTGTAGAATTACAATGAAAATAAAAAGCCACATGTATGGTGGACACAGAAACAATTTACTATTGTTCAAAAGTCATGCAATAATGATGCAATTATTTTCAATGATTGATAAAATTCTATTTCACAGTACATACAAATATTGTGTTCAAAAATACAATTTCCCTTCAGGATAACACAAAGGTTGAGAAATTAAGCTGCTCATTGCATTTTCTTTCCGAATTGCAAATGGTGAATTACAGTGAAGACTATTGTGTATTTTTAGAGCAAGATGCAGCATTTAGTACTTTGTGCATTTTGTTAGTGGGTTTATTGAATGGTAACCAGAAATGCATAGATTGTATAGTTGTTATCTTTTATGATTTTGCAATATTGATTTGAGATGTCCCTTGCAAAACTGAGCCAATTTGGGTCCTGTGAAGCATGAAAGTCTGCAGACACACTGTGATTGGAGTAAAAATTCAGAAATGCTGAAGGAACTCAGTGGGTCTTGCAGCATCCATAGAAGGTAAAGAAATATAATTAACATTTTGGTCCTGAGCCCTTCTTCAAGGTTCATATCTTGAACAAGGGCTCAGGCCCAAAATGTTGATTTATATACCTTTACCTCGCGTGTGTGGTTTCTTTTATTGTAATAAAGAAACTTGGGTTGCTTTAAAACAACTATATTTTATTAGCTAAAGTACACAACCATGTGGAGGCAACCATCTTGAATCCAACCACAACAAACTACTCTCTGACTCTCTCTAGAAGTCAGGAGGATCACTAACACTCTGTCATAACACTGTGGATGCTGCAAGACTAATTTGGGTTCTGTCAAGGAACCTGATCCACAATGTTATTTGGAAACTGGAAGCAACCACTATGTTTTCCACTGTACCATATCCACCTCTCCACAAACTGTGTCGCTTAGAGCAACTTTCAATTGTTGGAGGCTTGTTGAGTACTGAGTTGATGTTGTGTAACAGCATTAACCTTGTCTAATAAGAAGCTCTAAAGAGGGAGCAGGAGGAGAAAGAAAAGAAGGGTGTTGAACAGAAGGTCCCATCCATAGAGGGCATCTGTAAGCAGTTCACAGGAGTAGATTTGGGACCAAGATGAAGAGGAAATGCTTTTCCCAGAGCAGTGAATCTGTGGAATTCTTGCCCAAAGAAGCAATAGAGGCAGTCTGATTACATACATTTAAGAAAGAGTTAAGTCTATTTTTTTGCAGAGTTGGAGAATGAAGGGTTAAGGGGAATGGACAGGTAAATGGAGATGAGTCCATGGACAGATCTGCCATGATCTTACTAAATAGTGGAGCAGGGTCGATGGGCCAGATGGCCTACTCCTATTTCTTGTTCTTATGACTACTAGCAGATAAAGAGGGCATTTGTGAACTCCCTCTAATTGGCAGTGAGATTGGAATTCTACTGAATACCCATTAACCTGCAAAGATGATAAAAGGTGTTTTGCCATTGGACAGGTCTCTTTTTTGAGTGTGCTGGATGTAGAGAATGTGTTCTGACCTCATAAGGGGTTTTTATGTTGCTTGTGTTACGAGCCCAGAAAACCCAAAAACCCAGCAGCAATAGATATTCACTAAGACAATAGTTACTGACACAAAAGTTGCTTTTAATTATCTTTAAACATGAAAACAGAATCACACTTTAACTTATCACTATTGACTAAACTAACCTAACTTAACCCCCTTCTAATTCTAAGTGCACGTGTATGTAATGTGTGTGTAAGTTCAGAAAAGTTCTTTGGTTCATAGTCCAATCTTACTTCTCATTCTTCCAAGTTCACTGGTTGCAGGCGATTCTTCTACCGTGCAAAGAATTTAACATTTATAAAGTTCACCAGGCTTTGGTGCTTGAAAGGTAAATGGTTACCACTCAGGAAGGTTCTTGGCAGTTTTCAGAGAGAGATTCGTTGTACGCTGACACCCACAACTGATCCCTTTTTTAATTAGCCACTTCAGAATCTTGCTGAAGAAAATTGCCCGCTCAGGGTTTTCCAGATGACAACCTCTTTCTTCCAGGTCATCACAGAGTTCCTTTTTGTTTCTCTTATATCAAGTGAAACATTAGAAAGCCAGTCCTCTTCTCTTGCATGAACCACAAGGGCTTTGACCAGGCTGAATCAAGCTTTCACAACCCATCTTCCAAATAGGGTTTTCCACAAGAGAAACCTTGTTTGACTCTCTCTGCTTGCAAAACCACATGATCCTCTTAGAACAGCAAGTTTTCCTCCAGACAATCTGTGGCTCCAACAAGCTCTTTCATCTGTTGCCTTTATGTAAACAACAATCTATTAGTGAAGTCTCTTGGGCACTCTCCAAAGCTTTGGCAAAGGCTGTTGGCCCCCCATGAGCAGAGCTCCAGTATTTTAAATAAGATCTGCTTTAAAGTGTTTGTATGTGACCTACATCAAAATTCCTGCCTCAATTTATTTCCCAAAAACATATCTATATTCTGTCACACTTGTTACATGGCATTTTGTAAATGCTGTTGGAAAAAGTGACAATGCAATATAAGGAGACATTCAGCAAAGATCTCCTGTAGCACTCTGGGGTCTCAGAGGATTAAAAGCCATATCAAATTATAAAGTAGTCTTTTGAGAGGGAGATACTATGACTGAAAGCTGAGAGACCCGATAAGCAGAATCAGGAGGTACAAGTAAAAGATGAAGTTCAAAGTGAAAGAATTTTCTTACCTGCTTCACTTTGTCCTGAAGAATACTGGAGCCAGATTCAGCAAACTAAAGGCTGAAAAGGATATGCTGCATCCAATGGATGCTGCAGGAGTGAAATGTTTCTTGGGACTCCTGAACTAGCCATTTAAGTTTCTACCTCATTTAAGTGACCCACCAGTGTTTCTAGAGCAGCATCAGGAAATGGGGCTTATACCCCACAGTGGCTGCCATCTCTTGCTGCAACATTCCCAGAGTTTAGTGCGACTTGCATAACCATTTACAGACATTCTCTTTGAGGGTTGTAATTGGTAGCTTGACTTAACGAGTACTTCCTACTTCAGACATCAGGCAATATGTAATAATGATAAAACTAGCAACAATGCAGTTTGCATTTGGTAAGTATTACAATGATGCTTGTAGGAAATTACCTATGAATGTGAACTTGCGGTGTGACATTCGTGGACCATCCAGTTCTGAATGAATCCTGTCCTCATTTATTAGTCCTATATAATTTTGATCCCAATATCTTTCACAGATAACCAAAGCACAGATAACCAATACTAAATTGCCACACCATTCCAATGTGCACGGAACAAGCTGAAAACACGTGTCATCTCCCTCACAGCTGAGTGACTCTACTCGATGCCCTCAACATCATCTTTCCTATAAGCTACTTATTTAGCCAGGTGCAGTGATCTTCACTGCTATTCGCTTTTATCAGTTTCTCTTGTCAAATTGTTTCTCGTAAATGGTTCAATGTTGCAGACTTCTTAATAACTGTTAATTTAGGTTTGGTCAACTTCTTGAATCTGTTCAGGTTGCTTTGCTTTAAAAGAGTTTCATTTACATTTAATCTAATGCTGAGCTGTACTGTTATTAGCCTGGCCATTTGCAGCTGCTTCATCAATGCTCTTCCCTCACTCTTGAGGTCAGATTTCTGACTTATTGTCAGAGTACATACATGACATCTCATACAACCCTGAGATTCCTTTTTGCTGTGGGCATGACAGAATTACCATTAATTAGTAGTGCAAAAAATAAACTGTACACAGCATAAATATGTAAACAAATAAAAGCACTGTTATGGCGGCACACATAATTGCAGCAGCAAACCGGCCCCGCTTGTCACGCATGGTCAGCGGAGTAGTCACAGCAAAGATGGCGGCATGAGTCCTTCTCTTCTGGTACAGACTGGAAGTACACATATGCGCTTACGTCAGCATGATGTGAGTTCCAGTACACGAGGATGGCCTTAAAAGGCTGTAGCGTGAACTTCAAAGTAAATCAGTTGTGCTTAATGAGCTCACAGCCTGCTGTCTCAGTAGTTTCTGTTGTGCTCGTACACAACCCACAACACTGGTGACCCCTACGAATCTCCATGTTCTGAAAACTTGGCACTTTGGACCCCACAGCTGTAGGCACTGTTGTGTTAAAGCTGCCCACATTCGAAAGCATGGTCCCAGATCAAGCAGATTACCTTGGATTCCACAAAATGCTTCTATGTCGTTAGTTCGCTGCACCAGGAAGTCACCTCACCAGTTGATGACCTCACCCAGGCACTGGCAGAGGAAGGTAAATACATGGGTCTAAAGAACCTCCTCATTAGCACTAATGGGCTTTCACGATGCAAAAGGGCTGCCAGGCTCCTTCACCTGGACGGCCTCGGGGACAGAACACTGTCTGCTCTCATGGACGAAATGCTCAGCCTGGCAGAGGGACACAAGCCCTCATGTTCTAGCAAGCATTCCTCGAGCATATGCCCAAAGACATTAAGCTGCTACTTGCTGACGTGGACTTCAGCGACCCACGTAAGGTGGGTCCAAACGTGAGCCTGCAGTAACAATCAACCACATTACAAGGCTGCTGCCCAAGTCGATGCCCAAGGCCAGCCCAACATATGAGCCAGAACCTCCCCACCCATGAATTGAGAAGCCTGACCCTGACCATCAACAGTGGGGAACAGGAGCATGTAGATTCTAGCCCGTCGAATGACTCGAAGACTTGTTGACTCAAGCCAAGGGTATTATTAGCAAAAGACTGGAGCGTAGTACATAGAGGTCGATCAATCCAGACTGTCCTGGGTCTGGTTAGGAGCAGCCCTTTATGACCTGCCAGTAGGTGGGGCTATGGCTCTCATATATTTATATACAAATATATACATTGGTGATAATATTCTGTACTATCACCCAGGTGTAACCAGCCGAGCTCATTTCAAAGAAAATCTAGGGCCAGCTGCTATTTGTAACCATGGTAGCTAGCCAGTCGAAAAGCCTACTCCACCTCTGGGACAAGATCTCAGGCCAAAGATTCCTCATGGACACGGGTGCAGAGATAAGTGTCATCCCCATAACTTTGCTTGAGACACGCAAAATACCTCATGGCCCAACCCTGCATGCAGCCAACAACACCGGTATTAAAACTTTTGGTAAAAGCTACATCCCTGTACATTTTGGCGAGACCTCTTTCAATGGGTCATTCACTTTGGCATCTCTGGACAAGCCACTTCTGGGACCAGATTTCTTGTGGGCACATCCCCTATTGGCAGACCTCCAGATAGTACCCCTTGGCACATCCAACAAGCCAGCCACCCAGCTCGCCTCGGTACATCCAATACAACAGTGAACGGTGTCCTGGAACAGTTCATAGACAACACTCAGAGGCCCTTTGCCTTTTTCAGCCATCACCTTCGAGCACCTGAACTGAAATACAATGTGTTTGACAGAGAGCTGCTAGTCCTCCACCTCTCCATCTGCCATTTCTGATACTTCATGGACGGGAGGTCTTTCACAGTCAATACAGACCACAAGCTGCTGACATTTGCCTTCTTCAAGTTCTCTGACCCATGAACTGCCTGCCAGCAGTAGCACTTATCTTGCATCTCGGAATTCACCACTTCAATCCACCACCTCTCAGGCAAAGAGAATGTTGTCTCTGATGCACTATTTAGGGCAGCTGATCATGCCCTGTGGCACGGCATCAGCTACCACAATATGGCTCAAGCCCAGCAGAATGATCCTGAGACCTACAGTTTCAGGACAGGACTGCGATCACAGGTCTGCAGCTCCAAGACGTCTCAGTGGAAACCAATGGTGCCACCTTACTCTGCGATGTCTCCACTGGCCAACTCCGACCAATTGTCCCCACCCAATGTCCTTGAATGGTTTTCGATATGCTACAAAGCTTTTCCCATCCCTCCATCCGAACGACGGTACGGATGATATCCTTCCACTTCATCTGGCACAGGCTGTGCAAGCAAGTTAGTGAATGGGTGAAAACCTGCTCACACTGCCAAATTGTGAAGGTCCAGCTGCACACCAAATCCTGCCTCCAACAGTGTGACGCACCGACTTGCAAGTTCCAGCATGTCTACTTTGACATAATAGGCCCTTTGGCAGTCTCTTGGGGGATTGTACTACCTGCACAGGATAGTGGACAGGTTTAGCCTGGTGCTGGAGGCCGTCCACTCCCCGGACACCACCACAGACAGTTGTGCCAGGGCTTTCCTCTCTGCCTCAGTCTCCCGCTTTGGAGTCCCAGCACACATAACTACTGACCCGGGGGCCCAATTCACTTCTGCCCTTTGTCTAAACTCATGGACACCCAGTTACACCACACCACTGCCTACCATCCCCAGCCCAACGGACTTGTCAAGCATTTTCATTGCCAACTTAAGTCTGCACTGATGGCAAGGCTGGAGAGGCCAAACTGGGTGGAGAAACTGCCATGGGTCCTCCTCGGTATCCGCACAGCACCAAAGGATGACTTCAAAACCTCTTCAGCAGAGTTGGTCTATGGTGAACCCCTAGCAGTCCTGGGCCAATTCCTCCTTTCACCACCAGGGCAGGACTCTGGCACCACCATCGTATTGGAACAACTGAGAGACAAATTAGGATCACTTGCACCACCACTGCCATCGTGACACTCCCACCCCCCTCACCCCTCTGCTTACCCCAGAGGTTTAGATACTCGCAACTATGTGTTTGTTCATAGGAGCGGACACAGGCTACCCCTCAAGGGTCTCTATGAGGCACCCTGAAAGATACTTCAGAGGAATGCCTCTACTTTCACTCTTTTAAAAAAAATATATTTTATAGTTTTGCATACAATATATAGAATCATATCCAAACAATACTTAATTATCAAAATAGAATAAAAAAATAAATGGTTGTACTGTACATAAAGGTGAGAAGAGAGAAAATAGTGGAAAAGAAAAAAAGAATACCGATATATGTGCAAAGCTACTGTGATAACTACGCCCCCCCCCCAAAAAAAAGGAAAGACAGGATATTAATAAAATAGTAGAATTAAACCAACATGATAAAGTTCAATCACTAAGATTAAATAGAAAAGTGGTGGTGGGTGCAGAAGAGAAACAATTAGATATCCAGACCTATAATATCTAAATATGGTTTCTGTAATTTTTAAGTATGTATCATACTCATTTCTAATATTACGTTACCTTTACTAAGGGAATCTACTTTCACTCTTGACATTGGGGGCAGAGAGAATCTTTTCACCCTGGACCACCTCAAACCAGCACACTTTGACTTGTCAGAGCTGGTAACTGTCCCACTGCCAACACGTAGGGGTTGGCCACCGAAGCAGAAGACCTCGCCCACGGTATGCAGTGAGACCACCAGCGCCGGTTTTGGGGGAGGGGAAATTGTGTGACGGCACACATAATTGCAATGGCAAACCGGCCCCGCTTGTTGCGTGCTGTCAGTGGGACAGTCGCAGGAAAGATGGCATCGTGGGTCCTTCTCTTCAAGTACAGACCAGAAGTATGTGCACACGCTTCTGTCAGCGTGATGTGAGTTCAGTACGCTGAACAGCCTTAAAAGGCTGCAGCATGAACTTTAAAGTAAATCAGTGGTGCTGAATGGCTCATAGCCTGCTGTTCCGGTTCTTTTTGCTGTACATTATAAAACAAATGTCAACAAACTAACTGCAATACAGAGAGAACAAGAAACAATCAATAAAGTGCACAAATAAGAGTTCTTAAATGAGTCTCTGATTGAGTTTGTCATTCAGGAGTCTGATGGTGGAGGGGTAGCAGCTGTTTCTGAACCTGTTTGAGTGAGACCGACACCTCTCTCCTGATGACAGCAGCAAGAAAAGAGAGTGTGGTAGGTGGTGTGGGTCTTTAATGATTGCTGCTGCCCTCCAATGGCTGTGTTCCCTGTAGATGTTCTCAATAGTTGAGATGGTTTTGCCTGTGATGTCCTGGGCTGTGTCCACTGCATTTTTGAGGTCTTATGCTCGGGAGTATTGGTGTTCACATACCAGACCATGATGCAGCCGGTCAGCACACTTTCCACCACACCCCTATAAAAAATTTGTGGGTCATTTGTGGGGTTGCTCATTGATACACACACAATGTTCCATGCTAGTTGCAATTTTTTAACAATTAATGTAGCACATGTGTATATTTAGTAAGACCTGGACAACAGTCAGGTACAAAGCAAAAAGTGGCACTTGATGTCTACACACTTTAGATCTATTGAAAATTAATGGGTATTTGTTGAGTGTATAAACAATGAGTATTTTTTTGTTCACTGAAGACCACTGCATCTGGGCCCACATAATATTAAAATCTACACATGTGGAATCATTTGTCATGGATTGTTCTGCAATATTCGATTACGCAGAGAATGTACTACTTTAAGTAATATGGGTCATATTGTTTGTTTGCACATAGCACAGCAGCCAGTGATGCCCCATAGCGCCAGAAACTCTTGTTTGATCCTTACCTTGGGTAATATGTGGACTTTGTACATTGCTCTTACATCATGAGAATGTTCTTTGGGTGGTCTAATTTCCTGCCATGTACCATGATGTGCTGGATGGTAGGTTGGTGTAGGTAGTGCTAGGAGAGTCAGAAGATGGGCGTGTAACAGAGAATAGGTTAGAGAGGTAGAAGTTTTGAGTGGGGTTGGTGTGATTGTTCTGAGAACTGGTCCAGACTTGAATAGCTCCCTTCTGCATCAAAAAGCAATGTGAAATTGATATGTTTATACAAATTAGCTGATCTCCTGTGTTATTGCTCATGTTTGGTCAAAATTTCAAATCAAGCTGTGATCCTGATCCAATGGAATGCTGTGGTGACTTATGCACCAGAGCTGGAAGGGCAATAAAACTTCTTGGGAATTCTGTCATTTACTCTCTTGAATTATAAAAAAAACTGTCTCGTGGGACGCCCATGAAATTTACAAACTTAATAGATGATGAAATGTACACATTAAATCCATTGCACATTCTCTGCCTGCAGTTGACATGTTTTGTAGATTAAACTTCTTATTCTGATGAGGAATGAGTGGTAAACAGTTCATTCACTTCCCATTGTATACACACTGGTAAATATTCTCATTATTAGTTTGGAAATGTTCTGCCTTTCAGTTACTTAGTAATTTTCACAAAAAAGCTGGTTCGGTCTAATGTTGTTTAACTTAAACAATGAAAGATCTTTAAAAATGTTCAATTTCCCGCTCAGGTGTAAAATTGTTCCAATATGCTTTTTGCATATGTTGGATTCTCAAATGCTCAATCTTTTGATGTTAATAGTAAATTAATTTGGCCTTTGGTGAACATTTAATTTGATTGTCTCTTTGTTGTAGTTCTGAAGTATCGAACTTCGTTTTTCAATAGTTGACTTGCTTTCATTTCATTATTTTGGTATATTTTCTAGCTTGGGAATTAAATACTTCCCTTAAGAAAATTATATGGTGAGAGAACTTTAACTGAACCCAGGTTATTGGAATTGGTTAGTGGTAACATTAAACAGTGTTGTTTAATAGAAAGCATTGAATAATAATAATTGAAATTATTTTTCTTTAAATAGAAAATTCTTCAGATATATTCACATAATATAGGAAAGTGTACATTATATAATTTGATTGACTTGGAAACATCCAATACAATACAGCAACCATTAAAATAAAGCACACCAATCAAATAATATCTGCATGGAAATACCACCACCTGCAGGTTCCAAGTCACAAATTGCTTCAGAGATAATATTGCACCTTTGTCATTTTTCTCTTGGTCAAAATACTTGAACTCCCTTCACAACTAAACTGTGGAACTGCAGTAGTTCACGGAGGTGGCTAATCATTTGCTTTCTTGAAGGCAATCTGGGACTTCTCACAATGTATGCAATGCTCACATCTTGTAAATGAATAAAGAAAATAATGTAATGTTTCCCTTGCTGTTTAACCAACAACTGCACAGGGAATAACATTAACATTTGTGTTCTGAGGATATAACATAATTTCACTGAAATTGCTTCTGATTATTATTTTTTTTGCTGATAAGTCATTCAATTCCCTACACCAGAATTTGATTTCTCTGCATGTGGCTGAGGCTGGTATAAAAGATCATCTCACTTTGATAATGGAGCTTTTTGGGTTCCTGACTCATTACCATGATCTCCCTCTGTCAACCATATAATGACTTGGGTCCTTGAAGGAAGAATGTGGAACTGCAGAAAATTTCCTGGTGGGTGAAGAAGGTCAGAGCAAAGAATTCCTATGAGGGAATTTTAAATCTTTTCTCAGACTCCAAAAGGAGCAGATAAAACCACAAAATGAATGCTGCAGACATCCTCCATCCTGCCTCTTGAGAAATTTGTCTAAAAATCTCTTCCTCTTCCTACCTGCTTTATGGTGCAACTTGATTGGTACTGATCACTCTTTCTTGGCTGCCTGCTTACCAGTAGTACTAACAGCAAGCCGTCAATTTCTGGAACAGTCTATGTGAGCAGTTGATGGACCATAGGAAGATGAAGGAGGGATTAAAAAACCCTGTTTTGGAAAATTCAGGACAGTGAATTGCAGAATTTTGGAAGTTAAGGTTATCAGAAGATTGTGGTGGGGGGGGGGGGGTTAGAACAGGAAAATGGAGTTGAAATACAGTATATAACTGGCCATGATCTTATTAGCAATTGAGCAGGCATAGGGCTAAATGGTTTTATTTTATTTCTCATGTCCTGATAATTCTATACCTGGGCCCAGTTGCTGTGTTCTACTCCATGGGAGTAAATGTGAGGGGGCGGATATGAGAGAGATTTGTTTAAAAATTCTTTGCAAAAATTAGGATTGCATTTGCCTTATTGTTAAAATATGAATGGTTTAAGGTAAGTTTTTCATGTTTAAAAAAAAAGCTGTACTTGAGGACAGAACTTTTGAAATACCAATCATAAACAATGATGAACTTACAACATTTGTTTATCCAAGGTGTTTTTTTTTTGTATTCAGTGTTTTATGAGGGGAAATTAAGTGCCCTCCCATTGACAATGCTTTGCATCAGCCAGTTCAAGGTAGGTCCTGGCAAATTGAGAGTGAACTCAGGGATTGGGTGCTGTTTAGTTTCAGAAGCAACGAAACAGGATTTGTTTTAGTAAAAGCAAATAATTATATGAGCATTATAAAGTCCAGCCTTCTAACAGTTATATTGCTTTAAATTTGTGTTTTTCCAGAATGATTACAAAAAATTATCGATGCAATGCAAAGATTTTGTTGTTGGACTTCTCGACTTGTGCCGGATTACTGAAGAAGTTGAAGCCATTTTGAATGGGACTGTGGAGCCTAATCCCAACAGTAACCAAGTATTTCGACCTAGCCTTAGTCGGCTAAAATTGGCCATTAAATGTGAGGTCAAAAAGGTAAGAGCCATTGCTTCTATTTTGTACATTGTTATTTAACTATTACATAATGGAGAGTTGCTATATTGTACCATGGTTAACTCCAAAATCCTTTAAAAAATGTGATTAATAAACATTAAAGATTAACTGTGATGTTCAAACAAGTTCAATCCATAAACCATGACTTACCACTTCTAATAAAGATGTACATGAATTTATATTAGAAAATTAAACAGAAAGCTGAATGATAAAACTATTAATGGCTGTTGGTACATTAGAGACATTATTCATAGGGATGTGTCCACCACATTCCTCCACAATATTCCATGCATCCAGGTATCATCTTGTGAACAATTAGTGGAGAGTGGATGTACACACAGTGGGTTTGATAGGGCAAAGGGTGACCAGTCAGTGATTAAGTGACCACACATTTCATGGCAAACAAATAGCGGTCAGTGGATGTTCCATGGGACATACAGTGAACAGCTGATGTTGTAAGTAGTTCATTTTGAGCAGAGGTGTTGCAGCACCACAGTGAGTGGTCAATTGATGTTGCAGTGGCACATAGTCAGTAGTGGATGCTGCAATGCCTCATCATAGGCTATCGGTATTGTAAGGGGCATACTGTTATTGGTCAAGAGATATTGTGATGAGCACACAATTAATGGCCTGCAACTGTTGCTGCTCCATTCTCTATTTTGTGGCACAAGTTAGAGGACTCTATTGAATTGGATTGGCAAGTGGGCTGCAAGAATTTCATCCATTGGCATCCACAAAATCACACCTGAATCTTATGTCAGCTAAAGAAGCTTGATTTATATATTCAGCCAGCCTTCACTTGTTCTGGACAGAATTAACTCATACTTAAGTAAAGACCTGGGCCCACTGCAATTTGCCTGCCTCCACAATTACTCCACAGCAGATGAAATCTCAGTAGCTCTCCATTCAGCCCTGAATAACCTAGACATCAACCACATGGGCATCAGGCTGCTTTTCATTGATTACACCTCAGATTTCAATACGATTATTCCCTCAGTGCTGATCAACAAGTTCCAAACCCTAGGCAACATCTCCCCCCCCCACACCCCCACCCCCGCCGCCGCAACTGGATACCACATCTCTTCCTCACTGACAATCAACAGAGGTGGACCTCAAGGATGCACGCTTAGCCCACTGCTCTACTCTCTCTACACCCATGTGTGGCTAGGTACAATTCAAATGCCATCTACAAATTTGTGGGTGGCACCATGGTAGTCAGCAGAATCATGGATGATAGTGAAGAAGTGTACAGGGGTGAGATAGATCAGGTGTTAAGTGGTGTCACAACAACAACGTTGCACTAAATGTTAGTAAAAATAAGGAATTGATTGTGGACTTCAAGAAGAGAAAATCAGGAGAACACAAGCTAGTCTTCATCAAAGGGTTAGCAGTGAAGAGGGTAAAGAACTTCAAATTCCTGGGTATCAACATCTCTGAAGATCTATCCTGGGACAATTATATCCATGCAATCATGAAGAAGGCTCACCAGTGACTACTTTGTTAGTAGTTTGAGGAGATTTGGTACTTCACCAAAGACTCTTGGACATTTCTACAGGTTTACTATGGAAAACATTCTGACTGATTGCATCACTGTCTGGTATGGAGGTGCCAATGCACAGGACAGAAAAGGACTACAAAGGGTAGTAAACTCGGCCAGCACTATCCTGGGCATTTGCCTTCACTCTGTTAAGGACATCTTTAAGAGGTGATCTTCAAAGAAACAAGTGTCTATCATTAAAGACCCTCACCACCCTGATCTTGCCCTCTTCTCATCAGGATGGAGGTACAGGAGCCTGAAGGTGAACTCCCAACAGTAGAAAGAAACAGTTTCTTCCCCTCTGCCATCAGATTTCTGAATAGATAATGAACCACAGTCACTACCTTATTTCTCTTTTGCATGATTTAAAAAAAATAGTCTATTTAAGGAAATGTAATTTATAGCAATTTTGCACCTGAAATGCACAATCCTGCTGCAGCAAAATAACATTCCTTGACACATGTTCATGACAATAGATTAGATTCTGTTTCTGTTTCTGTCCAAAATCTCAGTGTATTGGAGATCAGAAGCAGAGATATTCTCCGTTTTTTTCAACTCCCCATCATTGGCTTCTCTCAGAACCAGGGAGCACGGGATGCCCTAGGATCTGAGAGGAAAGCCTTCCACTGGATGTGGTTTTGATTCAATAGCCTGTGTTTTCCATTCTCTAGTTGTAATGGAATCTATAATGGGCCCAGGTGTCTTGGTGGTCAAAGAAGGATCAAGATGACATATCCTCGGGGATGCCTGCTCTCTTTGCATACCTTAAATTAAAAATATTAATAATAGATTCAATAGTTATGTATTGTTTGTGAATATCTGTTATTGTTATAATCACCTCATTTCATATACATTTAGTACCCCACTATTATATGCAGGAGACAGTATTAACTCTGAAGGTTCACATCATTTATTTAAGACTTTAATCACACATCTCTTGTGAGAACTCTCTTCGTATTGGTTAATTATCACTTGGTATTTTGATACACCTGAGATTTGGGATCTGAGGCAGAGGAGGTGGGTGGGACATGAGAGAATGGAGGTGCTGCTACTGATGAATGTAAAGCTATTTACCTGCATTTCTAAATGTGGTTTGGAATTCAATGGAAGTGCTAGCAGTTTTAATCATATTTTCAAAAAAATACTTTCTTTGAAGGAGTTACAGAACAATGACTCAAAGAAGTTGTTAAGTTAAATATTCTAATTGATTTTTTTTAAATCTAGGTTTTATGAAGGAAATTTTTTTTCATAATGATACCTTCTAACATATTTATGATTTTATATAATTATATCCCTCATACATATTATCAACTTTATTTTGTGATAAAGTAAGAATATTAATTAGAAGTGCATCCTATTTAAAATATTTAACATTTTTAAACTGTCATTAATTACTTTCATTTTGATTCCTAACATCAAACTGATTTTTTATTTAAAGTTTGTAGCTCATCCAAACTGTCAACAACAACTTCTCTCTATCTGGTATGAAAATCTCTCAGGACTACGTCAACAGCCAATAGCAACCAAGTTCCTGATGGTGCTTGCTGTAGCCTTTGGGTTGCCATTCCTGGCCTTGTGCTATTGGATTGCACCCTGTAGTAAGGTTAGTCATCTTTAGCTTCTCTTTCTTATCAGTGGTGGGTGGAAGCAAACCCATCTGGGTGAGGATAAAAATTCTGGATATATTTTCAGTTATATATAATATACAGTTTATATGGGTTGGTACAGCATTGTGGGCCAAAGGGCCTTTACTGTTCTGCTCTGTTCTGTTCTAGAGAATGGTCCATTCTGGATAAATAACAAATGTGCTAGTCACCTGAATGATGTGTTGCTGATGGCTCCAGTTGACTTGCCTGGATAGTGCACAAACCATTTTTAAAAAATAATCATACCTGGGTAGATAATGATTCAATTCCGTGCACTAGACATTCTCAACCTTTATTTAATTATATCTCCCCCAGGACTCTGCTCGAAATTTATGGGCCCCTTTCCTCGTGAAGCTGTCAAGTTTTGGTGTTCCATATTTCTCTTCGTAAGACTACATAAAAAGCATAAAATACATTTATGCTATGTGAGGTGTAAAGCAAACAAGGCGTTTACTTAAATGTGGTGCCATATAATTGATAGCAATATATGTACCTGTAATGCTGTGGAAAAACCACAAATGTTGTGACATGCTCATGACAATAAATTTGGATTCTGATCCTCTCGAGTATTGACTTCCTGTCTGTTGCTTTACAATCACAAATGCCTTATCAATTTTCTTAGAATCTCAGGATCTGTTTAATTGCCATCTTCTGGGTTTTCTTTTATAGTTCGTATTCTTTTACTTGTAAGTTTTAAATAAACTCTAAATATTTCTGCTGTGTTGTAGCTGGGGAAGATTTTGCGAGCACCATTTATGAAATTTGTAGCCCATGGAGTTTCATTCACTGTTTTCCTTGGCTTGCTGATTATGAATGCAGCTGACCGGTTTGAAGGCCCTAAACTCCTGCCAAATGAGTCAACTCCCGATCACCCGAGTCAGCTGTTCAGAATGAAAACAACAGGCTTCACATGGATGGAACTGCTCATTGTTTCCTGGGTAATAGGTAGGATTTTTAAAAAATATTTATATTATATCAGAAGTTTATTTTCCTTATCTGTTTTACCATTCTTAAAACCCAGAGGGGTCTTAGGCCACAATAGATTTGATGTATCATCCGACTTGATGTCCAGTCAAAGTACCTGTATAATAGTGGCAAGGCTGTTAAATTGCTGGAATATTAATCCAGATACCCGAACAAATATTGGCGAGGCAGAATTCAAAATCTGCAATAATGTATGTTGAATTTAAATTCAGTTAATAACCTCAACTATATTTTATACAGGCTACAGAAGTACCAAAATCATTAAAAACACATCTAAAGTTCCCTCATGAGACTCCAGGCCCATCAATGTGGTTCGCTCTGAAATGGTATATCAAAACATTTATTTTAAGGACAACCAGGAAATTAATGTTGGGGCTTGCCAATAATACCAGAACTTAAAAAAAAAATGTTTAACCACATAACTAATAGCAGTTCTAATGTGATCATGTTTAATGTGACATTTGGAAAGGAGAAACTATAATCTTTGATGTAGGTAAGATTGATTTCCCACAGATCCTTTATCATTTTAAATTAAAATCAAAGTTAATTTATGAATAAAGTGATAAAGGATCTGTGGGAGATATTCAAGATTAAATTTATTGCTGTACACAACCAGTTTATCTCTAAAAACGATGAGAAAAGGAATAGCCAATGGAAGCGAGAAGCAGTAAGAAATATAAAGTAAATGGAAAAACTTGCACAGTTCCTGTCTATGAGAGAGATGCTTCCTGATAGTTTAAAATAGAAATATGCAAGCGACATTAAATGATAAGCAATTTTTTTTAATGACATTGAGATTAAAAGGGGATAGTCAAAACCAATGTTCATTCAAAACTAAAAATAGTAAAATTACACTGGACAAGAAAATCACACTGGACTGCTTCCTGGAAAAAAAGGGGATTATGATAGGCAACTTAAGGCTGAACACAAAGATTTGCTGTATCATGTAGGAAGTTGGAGAAACATTACATTAACTTGTATTGAATGTAGGATTTTTAATCTTTTGTGATTGTTCAACTGACCTAAAAATGTTTTGCTGGTGATTTTCATTTGTACTCAGCATCTGCTGCCTCTCATGTCAGTTGCTATGATACCACTTTTCCATGGTCACAATGTCCTGGTGAAACCTTTCATTATGTTTGTCACTGACTGCACCAAGATCAGTGGCGAAGAAGTCCAAGTGCGAATGCAGAAAATTAATTTCCAATAACATGTTGCATTTCATGGTTTTGTATTCTTGAAGTAGATTTAAAATATGACAAAAAAAATCACAAAAATAGATTATTCTTTAAAAGAAAACAGAATGCGATAGGAATTTTTTAAGGTGATTTTTATGTTCATCAGCCCAAAGTTCATAAAATACATTCAAAAGTGTTCAGGAAGCAAAACCTTTGTTGACCTGTGTTAATGAAAGCAAGGAAAGATGTATAGATTAAATCAACTGTAGTGGAAGAAGATGATGCATTAGACGTCCAAAGAATCAAGGATAAAGTTGCATCAAATTTAGTGTAAATAAAGGAATAAAAAGTGACAATAATGAGCAAGAAATCCCTAAGCTCAATTCCATTTTTGGCTTCTAAAGGTGGTAGGTAAATCATAACAGATAAATTATCAATAATCTAACCACATTCTTCCAGTTGGTGCTAAAAGGGAATGAGATTTGAAAGCTTCCAACAGCAAAATTATCCAGTAGAAGAACTTGTCCTGACACTCCACCAGAACAGAAATTTCCACTCAGTCAATTCGTCATGGGGTGGCACTGTGGCACAGCAGGTAGCACGACTCAAAGTGACCTGGGTTCATTTCTGACCACTGGTGTAGTCTGCATGAAGCATACACTTTCTTCCTGTGACCACATGGATTTCCTCACACATTCCAAAGATATGCTGGCTACTGGGTGAATTGACCAAATTACCTATTTTATGTGTGTGAATGTGTGAGTGGATTGTGTATGAGTGGTGGGTTGTTGGAGGTCGAGTTGGAGGGGACGATAGAAATGTGGATGCTGGTGTTATTGGGTGAATGAGAGGATAGGTTACAGGCAAATAAATGTTAAAATGGATTGTTCTTTAAAACTGGCATGGACTCTATGGACCAAATGGCCTCCAATATTGTGGAAAATGTGAGATATGAGGCTTGGCTCTGAATGATATCAGATGTAATTACACTAAATTTGTTCAGGGAAAGTTGAAGCTGGCTTTCCAATGCATAATTGAGGGAGTGTGGCACAATTAAAGATGCGGCCTATTGAACTGAAGTCCCGCTTTTGAGTATCTGAAACTAATATTAATGTCGCATTTCAGGGAAAAGCAATGGAGTTATCCCTGATACCTCACCAACATTTGTTCTTTAAACAACATTTCTACTTCCAGATTTTTGTACATCATCATTTTGCTGACTGAGGGAGCTTGCTGTGTGCAACAATCTTCCATTGAAAATCACATCATTTGCTATAATACAGTTTGGAATGTTCTAGAAGGGGTGAAAAAGATACATCATAAATGTAAATCTGGATGGAGCTAGTTTGGTGATGTTAGCTGGGTGGACTTTACCAGCAAGTATATATATACAATACAGTTTGATTTGTTTTGAGTTCCTTAATTTTGGATGGCTTAGCAGTAAGAATGATGCAGTTGGCTTCAATGTCTTCAGGAAAAGGAAATCTAAAGACATCACTGAAACTGAAAATTCCTGCAGAGGGACCCTGATCCACAACGCCAGGCAATTTATGTAGCTCCATCATTTGTTGCAATATCTTGCATATAAATACTGTAATACAATTTAGAGATGAAATGGAAGGAGGAGCCACCATCTGTTTAACCAAGGCAGAAGTCCGCTAAATGGCTATTGCACTATGGCTCCCTCTGCATATTTATTACTATTATGGAGTGAAACATTGAGAATATAATGGCCAACAATGACAATACATGTTTGGTATAAGTAACCAAAACATGATTTTCTGCATCTTTAAAAAAAACATGAGGAGAATAGGACACAGAGAAATGGATAAAATCTTCAACATCAAAAAAAAAACTACTTCGTCCAATAAACAATCTGCTGCAGGAATTCAGCGACTGATGAAGGATTCTTACCAGAAACATTGACCATTCTTTTTCTCCCATTTGATCTGCTGAGTTCCTCTCGCATTTTTTTTTGCTCCAGGTACTAGCTTCTGCTTTCTTTCGTGTGTCTCCTGCTTCTCTATTTAATGGCCAGTAAGGCTAAACATATGAAATTTTTAGTTTTGATAAAATGTTGGGCAACCAAAAGATAAGCACATTAAATTGCAGCACACCTCAGCGTGTCCTTCTGTTGAAGTCCTGTTAGTGGCAGTGCTATGCTATTAGAGATATTGTTCTCGGAATAATCTTGACAGAACGTAATATTATTTCAGCTGTGTATGAAGCTCATGAATTGTTAAGAATTGACTTGAATTTACAAAACATGAAGCTCAATTAATATGAAATGTAGAGTTTCTAGAGTATTCTAAAGAACCTTGGAGATTTGCTGCATATGTACACATTTAATTACATTTTTTTAAAATTCAGGTAAGGCGTATCTATTATTATCAAGGCTACTTTCTTAGACATTGCTGAGCATTAGCTAACAGATTTTGATGAACAATAGATTGTGTTAGTTTTTTTTCACAAATGTCTGGATTTTCTGTTGCAGATCATTTTCATGGTTAAACTGGAGATTAATTACTTTAAATATCTCTTGATGTCTATCTAATGGAAATTAGGACATATTGGAACATATTATGTGATAAACATTAAGAAACAGCCTTTAAATGGCCATACCTATCTGAAGATGCAATAAAAGATTGTAGACAGGATAAATTTATGAATTTTTAGCTTTAAGTGTAATTTTATACAACATTTGGAAGTCAATGTAACAAACAAAACTATAAAAACTGCAGGACATGGCAAGTGAACACAGTACAGCAGAGAAAACAAATGTGAAAACTGTTTGTAGTCTGAGAGACCTCATTACAAAAATGCATCTGAAAGATCAATTCACTGTGACAATTTATATTAAACCTAATTCAGTGGAGTCAGATTCTGAACATATTGTCACCTTTAATTTCCAACAGTATAAATGATCAATTGGTGTTGAGGAATCGAGGTAAGAGCTCACAGAGCAAGTGAAAAATAATTAACCAGACTTTGTTCAGTTCCATAGGTCAGAATTACCCACTGAAGAACTCACCTATGAGGGGTGATGACTGACATTTCCCTTTGGAATTACTTACTTGAGTCACCTTGATTCAGCCTATTACATTCATTATATAGAGTGGCCAAAGCCTCATTTATTAATCAGATTATTGTATCTTCAAGTCTTACTCGGGTAACTAAGTCACATGCAACTGCAAGTATCAATTTTGCTCCCTTGGAACCAAAGTTCAATGAGATACAATGGCTATGAACTTAGGCTGTCTTTGGTGCTATGAAAACCACTTGCTTCATGTTTTATTTGTTTTTGTGTGGATATTATGGACAATTCTTGCTACTTGGCAGATCAGGATGGTGTGGTGATGGATGTACATATGCCAGAGAAACACAACATAGAACATTGTAACACAACGGAGGCCCTTCAGCCCTTGATCTGGTGCCAACCTATCTATTCCTACCAAAAAACTAAACCATTCCTACCTCATAACCCTCTTTTTTTTTACATTCAAGTGCCTGTCTAAGAGTCTCTCAATTGCCCCTAATGTTTCAGCTTTCACAACTAACCTTTTTGGTGGGGGGGGGGGGGTGGAAACATCCCTGATGTCTCCCCTAAACCATTCTCCCTTCACTTTGTACAGATATCCTCTGGTGTTTGCTTCTCCTGCCTTGGGAAAAAGGCACTGGCTGTCTAAACATGGAAAATGAGGATCAAATTAAGAAGTGCCCTTTGCTTTCAATATCTTGCAATATTTGATTCCCATTGCTCTAAACTTTTCTACCTCAGGGGTTTAATTGGCATAAGCTTTACATTTTTAGACCTGGTTCTAACTCTAGTTAATTCAAACTATGGCAGTCAGAATAGGTGATTGTCTGCCATTTGTCTGATGGCTTGTCCACAGGTATTGAAATGTTTACATTCTGGGAAATATGAGTTTCAGTTTAACTTCATGAACCATGGTCCACTTGAGGCAGATCTGCCAATACACAATCATGTATACAAAACAATGTTCATCTGAAAGCTGCTTATCGAGTGCTCACCTAAACTATATAGAACAGAAATGGAGGAGTGTTCTTTTATGTATCTGATCTCTATTCTATCCATACCACCCCCCACTACCCCCCCCACCACCCCCCCCCCACACACACACACACTCTCTCCATTGCAACTGCACTCCACCCCTGAGTGGCTGCAGGCTAATTATGTCTGGAAACTAATTCAACTGAAGTTCAATTTGTAACAGTGTTAAGAAATTGGGTTGTGATTATGGCTTAAAATTTGCAGTGGAAAGTAAGGAAATGCCAAGGCAGCTGAGTGAACATTGAGAAATACCAAGATCTTTTTGTTCCATGGACTTGATCCTGTAATTATGGGAATTTTAGCCCTTATATAATCTTGGAATAATTTCTGTCACCTGCAGTACTTTAAAACCCAAGCCTGGTGTCACCCAACTACAACTTTCCGATTTACCTTATCTTTTCTGCCTTGAATTTATTGATGTTCAGATCATGAGATGTAGAATATGCATAGTGCCAGCCAGCTTTGTACCTCTGTCTGACCTTTTGCTTCATTTGCATTTCACAGAATTAAGAAATTGCCCCTTTAGTTTTTTCAGAATCAGGAGTAATAATCAATGAAAAGCAGCAAAAGTTTTGCGGAAAGAAAGGTCATATAAGTAATAATATTTTCAGAAGATTATGCATAGAACATAGAACTCTACAGCAGGATACAGGCCCTTCGATCTACAATGTTATGCCGACCCACATATACCTACCAAAAAAATCAAAACCCTCCCTACTTCATGAGGCTCTAATTTCATCCATTTGCTTATCTAAGAGTCTTTTAAAGCCTCTATTGTTCCAGCTTCCACCACCACCCCTGGCAATGCATTCCCACTACCCACAACTCCGTTTAAAAAAAAATTACCTAAACTTTCCTCTTTTCACTTTGTACAGATATCTTCTAGTATTTGCTAATCCCACCTGGGAAAAAGATGCTTACTGTCTATATTAGCTATGTCTCTCATAATCTTGTAGACCTCTATTAGGTCACCTTTCATCCTTCTTTGGCCCAACTGGAAAATGACTTAGTTCTGCTAACTTTGCCTTATAAGATATATTTTCCAATCCAGGCAACATCCTGGTAAATCTCCTTTACACCCACTCCATAGCTTCCACATTTTCTATAATGAGGTGATGAGAATTGAACCCCAATATTTTATGTGGTCTCACCAGAGATTTATAGAGCTGCAACATTATCTCACGACTCCTGAACTCAATCCCTCAAATAATGAAGCTCTGAATACCATAGGCCTTCTTAAATATCCTATCAATCTGCATGGTGACATTAAAAAATCTATGGATTTGAACCCTAAGGTTCTTCTGTTCATCCATACAGTTAAGTATCCTACCATTAGCTGTGTATCTGCCTTCACGTTTGATCTGCCAAAATGCATAATCTCACACTAATCTGGATTGAACTCCATCTGCCACTTTTCTGCCCAAAGCTGCATCCTGTTGTAACCTATGACTGTCTTCCACAATGCCTTCAACCTTCACAAATGTACTGACCCATTCCTCTATTTCTTTGTCCAGGTCATTTATAACAATCACTAAGAGCAGGGGTCCCAGTAAAGGTCCCTGTTGAACTTATGGGAAAACAGATAATGCTCATAAAAACTCATCATCTGTGGAAAGAGAAACAGGGTTGATGTTTTGAAGACCCTTCAACAGAATTTTATGTATTCGTCGTAAATTTAATACACCTCCCCTCACAGGACAAACACGTCTCAGTAGGTACATGGGATTGGAAAAAAGGAAGTAATGGAAAGTTTAGAATGGAAAAATCCAAACTACAATCAGGAAAGTATTTAGCTGTTTTAAAATCTGGATGATAACCAGTAAATTTCAGGACATCAGATATAATTTTTTTTTATTGAACAGGGTATTTCAATCCAAATAAGGTCAACTGATTATAGAGGGGAAAAATTGAATAGAATCAAGTCAGGAATCAATAGTCTAATAATCATCAAAAGCATTAGATCACTCCTTAAACATTTCAAGATCAATATGATAGAGTTATTAATGACAAACTTGTCTTGTTAAACCAGTTTGCATAAGCCAGACTGAATTATATTAATATTTGTATAATCATACCTTATGATTCACAGAATTTATTGAGGAAATTAATCTTTCTGTAACAATTATTAAGATAAATTGGACAATAAAATTACTAATTACAAAAAAATAATTTGTAAACTTTAGATGCATGATAAGAGTCATTTACGCATCAGCTTTAGAAATAATCAGTAGACCAATATTTGGAAATGATTAATAGATAAATATTTGGCTAAATAAATGACAGATCGGAAAGCTTATGAAGCTGTATCACAGTATTTCAATGAAAATTTGTTAATGGAGCTGACAAATACTGGTCTACAAAAATCGTATTGAATTAGGGGTTGGGTGTTGGTGTCTGATTATTGATGATAAAACCAAAATTGTATAAATATATCAGCCTTTTAAACAGGCTGATGGTGTTAAATGTCCTTAATCGACTGGGTTTCTCTTTCATTTACTTTTGAAATCCTCTCACTTAACGAAATGACTTTCTGTTGCATTGTCAAAGCTCAAGGAAACTTGAACATTTAAATGCACACTTAAAATTTGTGTTAAATATTTGGTATAGCCAAACTATTTTGACATTTCCCTCCAGTTGTTAGAGATGTACTCTTGGGCTTGTAGATAATTGGCTTGATATTTCCAGATAAAGATTTATTAAATCCAGTATATTAGGTTCAATAGTGAAAACTATTGAAAAGTAAAGATGGAATTAAACCAGTGACCAAGCAAGCAAGTTTATTTCTTTGGTGTGTTTCAGCTACATTTCTTTAATGATCTTATTTAGCAAGGCTGCTTTGGGCCAATGTAAGTAAATTTAGAGAGCATTTTAAAATCAACAGGACTTCAATAGAGAAGGTTGCATGATGGAATAGAAGATATGAGGCCTTATTTGTGTGTGTGTGTGTGTGTGTGTTATCCAGGCTTGTGATGAGGGGAAAAGTAAGCCAGATAAGTCAAAGTGTGAGATGAAAGTTTAGACCATTTATTTGTTTTAGTTGCAGAATTCAAAAAAATCAAATTCTAAACTGCAAAATACTTGTAGATCTGTGAATGCAATTCAAAAATCCTCTTCCTCACCAGTGACTTCTTTACTTCTCTTCAACTAGTTGCTGTCAGGAAGGGTGATTGAATGTTGTATTGTCCACCACAATAACATGTATTCTGTAATGCAGGTGAGCTAATTCTCAATCAGACCCTCAGTGAATGTTTCGCAATAGTTGGTAGTGCATGCTTCATCTCCTTTGTCAATATGTGTTATGCTGATAACCAACATTCCAAGTTAAGACCCTCCCTTAGTCTCCTCTTCACTCTTTGCTAAAGATCATTTGGGGGGGCGAGGGGGGGGTCTCTTCCTACCATGAAGGACATCTACAAAACTAGATTCAGGCAAAAGGGAATAAACATTGTGAAGGACTCCAGACACCCCTCAAGTAAACTCTTCTCCCTTCTGCCATCTAGTAGGAGATACAGCAGCACTCGGGCCCTTGCGTCCAGATTGGGCAACAGCATTTATTCCCCTCCCAAGCCATCAGACTCCTTAACTCCCAGAAATTTGGGGTTAGTGTACCATTGTCTTTTACTGTATAAGTCTTAGCATTTTAATGTGTTTAATGTATTCTAACTTAAGCTTATGTAAATTTACTCCATGGTCCTAGTGAAACGCTATCTCGTCTTTACTGTACAAGCATGGTATCAACGATAAATAAAGGTGACTTGACTTGATAGTCAGACAAAATCACTGCCAGTAGCTCTGGACTCCCTGTGCTTTCATGAAGTAGAGGTCAAAAGCATGGAGATTTTACAGAGAATTTCATGGGTTTGTCCAATTTTTGAAATCACTTTTGCACACATAGGCTTCCCTGAAACCCTGTTTAGATTTCATTCTGGGGCCATGGCAATGTTGACAAATGAAGAGATGGTTTTGCTTTGGGTGCCCAAAATATTTTAATTATTTAAAATTGAAAAAGTGAAATTGTGCAACATTACCTTCAGAAAGGATCATAGTTTCACAGCATGTAGGCAACCCCTTTGGACCAAATTAGCCATGCTGGCCACATTGTCAACCTGATAAGCCTTTTTACCTACATTTAGTCACATTCCTCTAAATCTTTTTCTGTCCACATACTTGTCTAAATATCTTTTAAACATTACAATTTTCCCTGCATTGACAGCTCATTTGAAAAAGGTGCCCCTCAGGTCCCTTTTAAATCTTTCCCCTCTCACCTTAACTCTGTGGCCTTTAGTTTTAGGTTCCCATACCCTGGGGAAAAGATCAATGAGTACTTGTCTTATGTGTGTCCCTCATGATTTTATAAATGTCCATTAGAGTCACCCTCAGTGCACTCTAGGTTTTAACAAAAAAGTTCCAACAAATCTTTCAAAGCAAGTGCCTTCTGGAGTTGGAGGATGACATGCCTATTCTCAGCTTTATTTTCACATGAAGGTAAGGATATTAATTTAACATGTCATTGGAGCAGTCCGTTGTCCCTGCAGGCTTCCAGACAGCCACTATTATCCTGGTTCCAAAAAGGCCAACGGTAACAAGCCTCAATGACTAAAGCCCAGTGGCTCTGACCTCCACCATTATGAAAAGCTTCGAACATCTGGTGAAGAAACTCATCAAATCGCATTTCCAAGAGACACTAGACCCATTTCAATTTGCCTACAGATGGAACCATTCCACTGATGATGCAACAGCCTTGTCCATCAACTCCATCCTCTCCCATCTGGAGAACAACGCCTTGCATGCCAAGATGTGGAATATTGCCTTCAGCTAGGTGTTTAATATGATGATACCCCAGAGGCTGATGGAGAAGCTGTCCTCGCTGAGACTTAACACCCTTCTCTGTAACTGTATTCTGGACTTCCTATTGGAAAGACTACAGTCAGTCTGGGTTGGCAGCAGAATATCGATCATCTTCACGCTGAGCATTGGCGCACTGCATTGTGCTCAGCCCACTCTTGTTTATGCTATTGACCCATGACTGCAAAACCAGATCCAGCTCCAAAAGAACCATCAAGTTTGAAAATTGTGCAACAGCATTTGGCCTCACCAGCGACAATGATGAGTCAGACTACCGAGATGTGATGGAAAAATCTCATCAAATGGTGCAAGATTACCAACCCGAATCTCAACATGGACAAGACAAAGGAGATGATTGTGGACTTCAGGAGGACCAGGGTTGACCATCCTCCATTACACATTAATAACTCAGTAGTGAAGAGATTAAAGAGCACCAATTTTCTCAGAGTCCACTTAAGAAGAGATCTATTCCAGATGCAAAACTTCTCACCTGTCAAGAATGCACCACAACAACCACTGAGAAGACTGACATGGGCAAGGGTACAGCCATTGTCCTATCATCTTTCTATTGAGAGGGTCCTGACCAGCTGCATCACAGTGTGGTATGATTGCTGTAGAGCAGGGATGGCCAACCTATGGTACATGCGCCAAAAGTGGCGCAATGGATAATTAGGAGTGCCGCATTGCACCCCAGTGATAATAATAAAAAAAAATAAGCCTACTCATGCAAGAATTTTAACCCAAAACCAATTTGTAGAAAAAAAAATCTATTAACAGGAATTAAAGCAGCTTAGAGCCTGAATTGGGTTTTATTGTGAATAAGTTAAAATTTAGCAATTATTTTTTAGCTATTTTATTATTTCATGCACATCTTTAGGCGAATGTTATCTTCTTTCACATTAATCTGTTAACAATTTTTAAGAATTTTTGTTGTGCAGTTGTTCCACAAAACAATACTTGTTTGATCCTGAGGCCTACAAGTGTCTGCGCCACATGTTTTTGGCAGTCAATTTACAAATGACAGTCATGCACCATGGAGTTGTCCTCTGTTCATCCTTTGTGAATATTTTCAGTTTTGTACTTTTTTGAAAATTAAGCCTTGTTTTTACATTTAGTTCCCGATCACAGTGCAAATGAAAATGAGCAAAACAAAAGCAGAAAGTGATAGTAAGTGTGAATTCAATGAACAGTGGGAGAATGAGTTCATATTTATAGTGGGTCTGTCAGAAAAAACTGTTGTTCATTGATGGTGAAAACACTGTCTCACATAATAGAAGACATGATCTTAATAGACCCTATAAAACACAACATTAGACCAAAATAGAAGGAAAACTGAAGCTAGTGCTTGGGTCTGAGTTACAGAAGGAATGTGTTTAAGAAAAAGCAAGAAATCAAAAGAAGACAAAATATATTTGATAAAAGAAGTTTATTACACACGTCTATATTAACATATATTTACAAGAATTGAATGGAGGTACAAGAGTTTTATGGTGCATCTAAACTCTTGCGTAGAAAAAAATTGACACAAGGAATTTAAAAGGTCGGCCACCCCTGCTCTCGAGGATGTTCAGTAGGAAATGCCACTCATATTCTATCAAATAACTTTATGTCATTGGTCAATTTTAGTGTTTTTATATAATTTGATTTAGGAACTTTAGCAATCTAAATATGGATGGAGCATTCTCAAAATTAAATAATCCAGAAATATGATGTGAAATGATATCAATTTCAGGTTAGCTTGCATTCACATATGACCTAATATAATCGATGAAACAAATGAATGTTGTTCAAGTCCATCATTCTATATATCCATTATTTGTTGTAAGCATATATTTTGTAACATGTTAATTAATTGTTTTTTTCCTCTCTTCTCACAGGGATGATCTGGTCAGAATGTAAAACAATGTGGTCCCAAGGCCCAGGAGAATATTTACTGGAATTATGGAATTTATTAGACTTTGGAATGCTAGCCATCTTTGCTGCATCCTTCATAGCGAGATTTATGGCATTTTGGCATGCTTCCAAAGCACAGAGCTTTGTCGATGAAAAAATAAAAAAGAATTCAACTATGACTCTTCCAACAGAAATAGAGTACTACACTTTTGGTCAGTCTGATGCCTTTTCCTGTCTTAGTTTGTTATGTACATTAATTTACTCACTAGCATTATAAACCAAATATTTCACTTATTTATTGTTTAATTGAATCCTTTTAATTGTAGAATAAAATTGCTTTAAGAATAGAACTTGTTATTTAAAATTTCCTGGTACATAGATATTATAATTTATTAAAATTCAATATTATGATTGCAGTGTGGAAGCACAAAATCATTTTCTAAACTCAATATTAAAATTTCAGTATGGGCAATCAGGAACTGACATGCAATATTAATTGTGATTCATATATCAGAAAATTTTGGGCATGTCATTGTCGACCTATTTCCATAATTTCAGCCTTTATTTGCATACTAATTCCATTAAGTACTAAATTAGAGCGGTAAACCATTCTTAAGAATGTATGATGAGCATTCTGATGTGATCATGTAAAATATTGATATGAACTTTTTTCACTTGTATGGAATCAAAGATGGTTCATATGCAGATACAGATTAATTTAAGACTGAGTGGAATGGTACTTATGCTCAGTGAAGCCAAAGGAGCTTGATGACAGTAACGTCTGCATTTAGATTTAAGATTTTTTGTCAGAGTACATACGTGACATCAGATTCAACCCTGAGATTCCTTTTCCTGCAGGAATGTAGAATTACCATTAATTGGTATGCAAAAAATAAACTGTACACAGCGTAAATGTGTAAACAAATAAAAATTCTGTAAACAGGTAATGAATGCAAACAAACTGACTGTGTCATACAGAGAGAACAAACAAAATTAATAAAGTGCACAAATAAGAATTCTTAAATGGGTCTCTGATTGAGTTTGTTCTTGAGGATTCTGATGGGCGGCTGTTCCTGAACCTGGTGGTGCGAGTCTTGTGGCACCTAAACCTATTTCCTGATGGCAACAGTGAGGACAGAGCAAGTGCTAGGTGGTGTGGGTCTTTGAAGATTGCTGGAGAATGCATCCGAGGAAAGAATTCAATTATGACTTTTCCAACAGAAATGGAGTACTACACTTTTGGTCAGGTTGATGCCTTTTCCTGTCAGAATACTTGGCTGAGTATTAAAAATCTGTGCTGACCAACTTTCCTGGACCCAACACCCTAATGGCATCTTGAAGAAAGCATATCAGCACCTCTACTTCCTTAGGAGTTTGCGCAGGCTTGGTATGACACTGTGGCCACTGGAACAGCAGTTGACATGATGATATAACCACACAAGGTGTTTCTAGAATGAATCAAATGGATTTACTCTACATCACCCGCGCAATATTTTAAAAGCCAGAATCACACACTTGAAATGCGCTGATGTCATCACGCACTGACATCACATGGAAGGTTTGATGTCTCCCGGGAGTTGTAGTGGCACCATAGTGCCACTACATGGCCCCATTCCCCACCCCCCCCACACCCCCAGAACCAACAAAAGGGTTTGTCTGTCTTTTATGTTGTTAACCTCTGTGATGGAATGCTGCAGTGGGAAAGAGTTGTCCACATAAGCTGGTTTAAGCCTGTCAATAGTGAAAGACTGTGGCTTCCCTTCATTGTCCAAAATACAGATTGACCTAATTTGACTGAGTATCCTATAAGGTCTTTTGTAGGGTGTCTGTAAAGGATGACCAAGTGTTCCCCTTCTGGATGAAGACATATTCACAGTTTTTGAGGTCTTCAGGCTCAAAAGAAGACTGTTCACCATGTGATGATGGTGGTATAAGGGGCAATTTTCCTACAGTCTCCCTTGGCCTGCTCAGCAATTTCTTAGGATCATCGCTGAAGTTGGAATGGAAGGAGAGAAACTCCCCTGGAACCCCCAATGGTGCACCATACAAGAGCTCCACACCTTGGAGGTCTTCTTCATTTGGATTTGTTCTAATGCCCAGTAATACTCAAGGTAGCTCATCAGCCCAGTTCGGGCCCTCTAACCGAGCCATCAAGACTGACCTGAGATGTCGATGAAATCTTTCCATCATTCCATTGCCCTGGGGATGATAGGCATTCGCATGATGAATTGTTGCACCGAGCAAGTGAGATAAGGCCGTCCACAATGAGGAAGTAAATTGTGGTCCTCTATCCAAAGTAGCATGCACCAAGAAACTATAATGAGACTCCCAGGAACTGAGGAATGGCCGAGCACAAGTGTCTGTCGTAGCCACCGTGTAAACCTATCTAATACTGTAAAAAAGATAACAGTATCCTCTTAAAACAGAAAACGGATCAACAATTTCAATGTGGACATGAGTAAAACACTGAGTAACTGTCAGGAAGAACTGCATTGATGCCTTAGTGCTGCTGAACTTTTACTTTTAGGCAGGCAATGCAGGACCTCGCCATTTGTGCAATGTATTTTTTAAGACCGTGCCACACGAGCCTGTCCGAAACCTTACGAATGATCAATCTAATCGATGGACGTGAGAGACCAGGCACAGAGTAAAATACTCAGCATTTACATGATGCAGGAATTACTGGACATGGATGTTGTGTTGACATGTCACAGAGGAGTAGTTTGCCACAAACTCCAAACTGGACATCTTTCAATTGTAGGTTTGTGATTCCAGTCCGATAAGCTTTCATCCCATGGTCATGTTCTTGGGCTGTAGCAAAAGGTGCATAGTCAATACCTTGATCTACAGATGAAACCTTGAGTGGGACAGTGCATCAGCTAAGAAATATGTAGTATATTTGTGGAGAATTCTGAAATGAATGATAATCACCGTTATTGTCGAGCTGACCAGGGCTCAGCGACCTTGGAAAATGCAAATATTAAGGGGTTGTGGTCAGTGTACATAATAAAATCTCTGCTCTCCAAAAAATAATGGAAAGTTTGAATAGACAAGTAAATGACCAAAAGCTCCTTATCAAAAGCACTGTATTTCTTCTCTGCTTCACGAAGATGACGAGTGAAGAATGCTAACGGTTTTCATTACCCATTGACATATTGATGAAGTGCAACCCCTACAGCCATATCAGAAGCATTTGTAGAAAGGGCAGTGGCTTCACAACAAAGGCTGCAGAATCCATAATTGTCCAAAAATATGTTTTTTTCCTCAACAAGGTCACCAATTGTGGACACTGTAATTGCAGTGGTCATGATGAAATAACCACACAAGGTGTTTCTAGAGTGCATCAAATGGATTTACTCTACTTCACCTATAAAGCCAAAATCATGTGCTCGACACATGCTGATGTCATCACGCACTGATGTCACATGGCCGGTTCGATGCTTCCTGGGAATTGTAGTGCTATCATAGTCCTGCTACAACACCAGAAAGCCTGGGAAATTTCTACCTCGGTGTGGTGGGAAGTGTGCTGACCAGCCACATCACAATCTGGTATGTAGACACCAATACCCCCAAGTGAAAAGTCCACCAAAAGGTATTGGACATCACAAGCAAAAACCTCTACAGGGAACATGCATCAGAGACCAACAGCAATCATCAAGGATCTACACCACCCAGCACACATTCTGTTCTCGCTCCTGCCATCAGAAAAGAGGTATAGATGCAACAAGACTTGCACCACTAGGTTTAAGAACAGCAGTTGCCCCTCCACCATCAGACTCCTCAACAATAATCATGGACTAATTTAAGGACTCTTACTTGTGCATTTATTGATTTTATTTTTATTCTCTCTGTATTGCACAGTCATTACCTGTCTGAATATTAAAGATCTGTGCTGACCAACTTACCAAGATATTCATGGATATCTTCAATATCTCACTCCAGTAGGGCATGGTACCCACCTGCTTCAAAGAGGCATCAATCATACCGGTACCCAAGAAGAGTGTAGGAACTGGCCATAATGACTATCAACGAGTAGTACTTACATCAAAGGATCCTTTCCAGTTCCCCTATCATAGAAACAGATCTTCAGTGGCTGCCATCTCATTGGCTGTACACAAAGCCTGGAACACTTGGACAGCAAAGATGCATACATCAGGATGCTTTTTATTGACTTCAGTTCAGCATCTAACACCATCATCCTCTCAAAACTGATCAACAAACTCCAAAACCTGGGAGTTAACACCCCACCGTGTAATTGGATCATGGATTTCTTCACCTCCAGACCACAATCCGTGAAGATTAGTAAGAACATCTCCAGAATCTCCATCAGTACTGGAGCACCACAGGGCTGTGTTCTTAGCCTCCTGCTCTACTCACTTTACATCTAAGACTGTGTGGCTCGGTTCGAAAAATCTACAAATTTTCTGAAGATACCACAGTATCTTTGTCTAAATGAAGGAGATGAGTCAGCACACAGGATGGAGATTGAAAACTTGGCTGAATGGTGCCAACAACAACCTTGCACTCATTGTCACCAAAACTAAGGAGCTGATAGTTGACTTCAGAAAAGAGGTACACAATCCAGTGATCAGTGGTGGAGAGGGGGAGAAAATTTAGCTTCTTGGAAGTCACTAGCTCAGAGGATCTTTCTGAGATCCAACACACCAATGGCATTGTAAAGTAATTATGTCAGCACCTCTACTTCCTCAAGAGTTTGCAAAGGTTTAATATAACCCCAGAAATCCTGGGAAATTGCTACAGAAGTGTGGTGGAAAGTGTGCTGACCTACTGCATCACAGTCTGGTATGGGAACACCAATACTCCTGAGCATAAAGCCCTCTAAAAGGTAGTGCACACAGTCCAGGACATCACAGGCAAAACCCTCACCACTATTGAATACATCGACAGGGAACACTGCCATCGAAGGGCAGCAGCAATCATCAAAGACCCACACCACCCAGCATACAATGTGTTCTCACTGCTGCCATCAGGACAGAGGTTGGTCGTAAGTCAGATTCACTCCACCGCACATGCCCGAGATCATGCAACATTCAACAATTGAACCTTTAATGGGGGGACCTTGGGCTGACGGGGGGTACAGGGACTTTGGGCTGCCGATGGGGAGCGGGAACCTCTGTATACAGTACTTTTAATACAAAATATATACTTGTACAGTACTTTTAATAAAGATTAAATAAAAGGTTATATGTGTGGGTGGACATAAAAATATATACTTGTACAGTACTTTTAATAAAGATTAAAAGGTTAAATGTATGGGTGGACATAACTCATGTAGGTCAGAAGTCGAGGACTACCTGTATTAATTTAATAAACTATACACTTCTGAAATGTTGGTGAGGTGGGAAAAACTGAAGGTAATCACAACCAGGCTCCTGACAAGCTCCAGACGGAGTTCCAAGTATTAACATTTTGTTTCCTCCTTCAATAATTTTTTTTCACCAACACTAACTCTCATTGTTGGGAAGAGCCACAACTCCATTTACCCTCTAGTGTTTTTTTTTAAATTGTATATGATTGTTGAAAGCAGTACAAGTTGAAAGTCATCTGGAGTTCAGTGTCTTGAATCAACTACTACATCAAAGTTAAAAAAAAAACATCTGGTTAATCAAGACCAGACAAGGAGGAAGGGAAGATTCTTTCCATAACATGTAATACATTATCATGCTGTTTTCTGTGAGCCAGTTTATAATGTTATTGCCAACAACACACAGAAGGGAGGTGATCCCAGGAACAGTCAGTCCAATGGCTGATGTATCAAAGAAGAATAAATTTTGGAGTGCAAATTGGCTGATAGTAGACTGGCACCCTGTTATTATCCACTCTGCTCCATGCTTCCCTTCATTGAATTCAGTAACCCAAAGAATCAGTGCCACTAATCTCTGTATCTATCCAGATGCACATATGTAACATCTAATTTGCTGCCCACAGATAATGAAGTATGAAGGTCTTGAGTTGAGATTCCCTTTCTGTTGAACATCCCCGAAGGAAGTGTGGCTCTGCCCAATTTCTTTTCACTATAAGAACTTCCAGTATAACAAAGGTCAGCTTTCTGTTTTCCCTCAGTGTGGTTATATGTATATATGGTTCTGTGTATAAGTGGCTGGCCCACCCATTGATGATACATATCACCACACTCAAGCACTTTCTTTTACAGCTTGATTTTTGCTCCTCTGGTATCCTACTGTTATCCATTGAGTATGTGTAACAATTCTGTGTTTGTGAACATTGATTAATTGTGGTGCCTACTGGCTGTGGTCCTGGTTATGATAAGGCCTTCAAATATATTGGTGTTCCAATGCACTGTGTGTGAAGTTCTTGTGACTGTCTTTGTGCACGAGTGAGACAATAAATAAGTCGTTATTATCACTCCTTGCTTTAGAATTTTCAGGAAGATGGATAACCAGATGAGATTTTAAACCAATTGATAAAAAGTACCAGAGGGAAGATGAGAAAAATCTCTTTATGAAATGTGCTGTAGTGTTCTGAACTATTGACTGAAAGCATGAAGGTGTTGGACGCAATTATAATTTTCAAGAGGGAGGGACTGAAAGGCAAAGGTATAATTGAAATGTTCATTAAAGCATTCCCTATTATGCAGAATAATTTAATGATTTGATGACTGTGAGAGAACTGTAGTTTTTGGGATAGCTTCTTCAAGGATGACTAATAAATTGCAATATGAATCAGAATCAGGCTTATTTTCATGAAGGTGTGTCATGAAATTTGTTGTTTTGCGGCAGCATTATTGTGAATTACAGGGGCAAACATTGTTACAAATTACACTTTGATAAATACATTTGTGCAAAAGAAAAGCAAAATGGGTGAAGTAGGGTCTATGGTTCATTGTCCATTCAGAAATCTGATGGCAGAGGGGAAGAAGCTGTTTACTAATGTTGGGTGTTCATCTTCAGGCACCTGCATCTCCTTCCTGATGGTAGCAGTGGACTGTGTGATGAGGGTCCTTGATGATGGAGGCTGCTTTCTTGAAACACTGGCTGAATTCATAACCCTCTGTCAAGTTCATGAGAATGATCTCTTGAATAAAAGGGTTATCATATGAGGAGTGTTTGATGGCTCTGGGAATGTACTTATTGGAGTTCAGAAGAATGAGGATGGATCTCATTGAATCCTATTGAATACTGAAAAGCTTGGATAGACTGGATGTGGAGAGGAGGTTTCCTATGATGGGGGAGTCTGGGACCTGAGGGCATAGCCTGAGAATAGAAAATGTCCTTTTAGAAAGAACTCCATTACCTTGTGTGTGGTGAATGTGTAGAATTCATTGCCGTGGACAGCTGTGGAGGTCAAGACATTGGATATCTTTAAGATGGAGACAGATAGGTTCATGATTAGGAAGGGAATCAAGGTTTGCGGGGAAAAAAGCAGGAGAATGGGATTGTAAAGGATTGTAAATCAGCCATGATGGAATGGTGGGGTGGACTCAATGGGCTGAATGTCCTAACTCTACTCTAATGGAATTGAACTTTTTTGTATTTTATTCTATTCTGACAAAAGAATCTTAGTATACTGATGTAAACTTATGCAATCAGTTACAGTCAACTCTGATGCTAGCCTTGGATTTGTACCCTCAGCAAGAACATTGGGTGAAAGTGTTGTGGCCATTACTTACAACCAATGGATATCTTGAGCAACTTTTCACCACTGAAACAATGGTGTCAAACTATTAGTGACCTGTCCATTTTATCTGCCTTCAGTTTAATATGCTTCCAGCAGCAAACTGCAATTTGTTTTGTGTACTTAAGCTGCTGCTTCAAAATGATGCTGGGTGATAAGCTCATTAAAAATAAAAGATGTGTTTTGAATATAGAAGATAGGATAAGAAAAGATTAAATAACATCCAAGTGACCTGTGGTAAAACTAATGCCCTGTGTTTTAAATATTTCTTCCAGCTCGTATGAAATGGCTTCCATCCGATCCTCAACTCATCTCAGAAGGCCTCTATGCAATAGCAGTTGTGATGAGCTTCTCCAGAATTGCATACATTCTTCCAGCTAATGAGAGCTTTGGGCCTTTACAAATATCACTTGGAAGAACTGTGAAAGACATTTTCAAATTCATGGTCATATTCATCATGGTTTTTGTGGCCTTCATGATTGGAATGTTCAATCTTTATTCACACTACCTTGGAGCAAAAAAGAACAATGCATTTACAACGTAAGAAGTCATGGCTCACAATTCAGAGCTTTTAATGTATTGCTTGCATCTTGGTATATTTGACAAGATTAGCATATTGCTTTTCAATCCATTAACACCAGTGACATAGCTGGTGGGGTTCAAACCCCCCCACCTCCTGCTCTGCTGCCACTTCCATCTCGCTCCAATGCTGCCAAAAACTCAGTGCAGTCTGCCATTCAGCCACTGACTCATCATCTGGCCTGTGACGTGGTGCCTTTTTTTATGTGCTTACTCCTCCTAACTTTAGAACCTGGCAACGCCCCTAATTAAAACTCCTTATAAATTTAGCCAGTTAAAACCTTGATTTATTGATTTAGATTTGGTATTTCTATTTGCTAAGGTTCTGTTTAAATACATTTTCTTTAAAAACAAGTTTTGTTTATACAAAAGAAGAACTGGTTTGATTGACCCCAAAGATGGAGACATTTTTGCTCAAACTTTAGAAATGACTGTTGTTGACCACAGTAGTCATAAACTTAAAAAGTGGCTGAAAAACTGTTTAAAAAAAACTCTAGGCCATGTTGCAATGATGACTTCTTAAAAAAATATAGCTGAATGGAAATGGCTGAATTTATCTTTGGTCTATTGTGCTAAACACAAAATCTCATGGCAACTGTATTCTACTCAGGATTAATTCCTTCTACTTCTGAAATCATTGGTCAGGAGGATCTAAATTTTTTGTAGTAGTGTATAATATATGGCCAAGTTCATGTTGACATTAATTACAGGCAATTGAAAGTAAATTTCTACTGCACAGTTCTTTAGATGATGGAGAATCAGATTAGAAACTTATCTTAGATTGTCAGGCTAGGGTTAAAAATGTGAGGATAGAAATTGTTGGTTACACTTACCTTTGCCATTGAAGTCCTGTCCAAAGCAAGATCTTAGGAAGAGAATGAAGGCATTCAATTCCGGTTTCAGGTTCAGTCATGAATGAGTGGTAGTGGCCACCAACATTGCTTGAAGTGCACGACACCTTCAGCGGCACCAGCACTGAAGGACTCTGCCCCATAACAGAGCAGGACAAGAGCACTTTCTGTACAAACATGCTATATTTGTTGGCATTAAAATATTTGGAGAGATGCACAAGTAATATCAAGGCGATGATTTTGGACCTCAATTGTTCAAAGTTCCACCCGCTGGCACATCTCTAATTTGAGGAGAAACCTTGCAGAAGCTAGGTCTGGGCCTGTGACAGACATTTGCTTCAGATATGAGACCAATTTTGACCATCTCCCATTCTTGAACAACACGCAGATATATCTGAATTATGAGAGAATTCTACACATTCCAACTTGTGTCACAGTGTCACCATGTGCAGTCAGAATTCCAACAGATAAGTTGTGAAATCCAACAAAAACTCAAGAATAGGTACCTCTAATAGGACAGTGGTATTGTGGCCAGATCAAACAGTAGAGTTTATTTTGAAACCCATCCTGATTTGGGAGTCTCTAGCACTGTGCTGGAATATTATAAAACCCACTTTCACAATTGTTAGGTCACTTTGAATTTAAAATTTAAAATTAAAATTAAAATTTAAACTTTATCTTTTTTTAAATTTAAAATTTAGACATACAGCACAGTTTCAGGCCCTTTCAGGGGAGAATGTACAAACATATTACAGAGAGCGTGGGATTAGAACCCTGGACCCGATCACTGGTGTCGTGTTACAGCATTGCACTAACCACTAGGCTAACCGTGCCAACCCCCTCCCCCAAGCTAACTGTTACGCCCAGAGGCAAGATATCCTCGAAGATGTGAATAGGGTCCAACCCCTTCTGTCATCTCAAGGGTCAATAAAGATGACCAGAAAATGTTTTTTTTCTTTTATTTATTAATTAAAAAAAAGCAAATGTGGATTAATACTTTCACGTAAAAATGAAGGGGAAACAATTTATTCCCTTACATAGTTCAGAAGCAGGAAAGTGAGTGAATTTGATCCAAATGCTTTAACTTTCTCTCTAAAACAGATCTTTTATTGGTATTAGTCCTGTAAGGTTTCTAGTATTTTGCTTGATAATCATCATAATTAGTCTTGGTTAATATGAACTACATGAGCTAGAGACAAATGATCAGATTCTTGTTCATCCAACCTACTGCTGGACTTGCCACTGAACACTGAGGACAGTCAGGGGAGGGGGAGTGGTGATGGTGGGGGGAGGGGGTGGGTAAGATCTGTCTCTGAACTATGAGTAGGGAGGCTGAATATACTTTTCTCTCAGCATCCATGGAAAGAGATGGACAATCCTGAGAATGTGCCCCAACCCAAAATATTGACTATCCATTTAACTCCAGAGATACTGCCTAAACTGTTGAATTCATCCATATTCTTGTTGTTTGCTTAATATTCAGTATTTTCAGCTAAACACACATGTTTTTTGTTTGTTAATGTCTGCCTGACTTATGTATGCCAAAATTTGGTCCAAAATATCCTTTACCTTAACTCTGCAGGAGGCAGTCCTGGCATAGTACATGTTACACCTGGAACACATCTGCATTCAACATCAAGCAGCCAACATTTAATTGTCTACTGCTCTTTTATGCCTTTAGCTGCCTCATTAATTTCTTGTAATCTTTAAACAAAAGCTGACTGATTAAAGCAGAGAAACTCCATTCATCTCGATCATTTCTGTTTTCTTCAGATTAGTGAAAGGTGAATTTATGATTGATGAGTTCTGGATCATTTGACCATTTTATCTGAGAAGTGATATAATGCTAAAAAACAGAATAATGTTGTTTTAGTATTGATTTTCCCTTATTTGAACCCAATTACTATTTAAGTTTTATTAATTTGAGTTACAATTAGATCATGCCTTGATGGGAATGATTTGATCATACATCACACAACAGTAAATATGCAAGTTATAGAAATATATATATTATTCACCATATTCTCCATAATTATTTCATAAATATTATTACTTTCAGCAAGAATACATCTTGGAGGCAAATAACTACTGATTACTAAAAGATTAGCATCAATCTTTGGTTATGTACACCATTAGGATGTATTCTGCTTGTTGGTGAAATTTTGGTTATCAATCTATCCCTTGGCATTTCAACTCTGAGCTGTGTAGTCCTATTATGAATTTCTTCCAGGTTTAGGAGATTTTCAGCTGTGAATGTGAATATCATGGTTCCTAAAATGTTGTTTCCTTCAGCTAATCATTTAGCACAACTATTTCTGATTTTGCAACAGATGGTGTGATGGGGTGGTTACAGAATGGAGTGAACCCTAACAGTGAACAAATGTTTGTGCACTTCAGTGAAACATAAATACAATACATAAAAATATAGAGACAAAAGTCATCATTTGCTCCTCTGATCCATCGTGATTATGTCATTTAATTAGGCCATTGCTAATTCATATCCTACTGTTTATTCAAACATATCCTCCTCAGAGTTCAATATTTGAATCAATTTCAGCAGTTTTTTTTTCCTGGGAAGAGTGGACTTCAGATTTCTGTTTGCCTGTGGCTGGATTCCTGACATAAATCCTGAAATATTAAGATCTAATCTGAAGGATGTGCTCCCCAGCAAATTTTTTGTTTTAATTCCTTCAAACCGTTATGACAAGTTAAAAAAAAATACAAATACTGTACAATTCTCTCCATAATGTTTGGGACTTGAACACTTTTTCTTTATTTCACCCTGTGGTCCCCACTCTTAAGTTTATAATCAAACAATTCTCATGTAATTAAAGTGTGCATTCCAGATTTTATTCAAGGTTATTTTGGTCTGACCATGTAGAAAATGCTGCACAGTTTATACAGATTCCCCCCCCCCCCCCATTTCAGGGCACTATAATGTTTGGGGTATTCACTGGTGTTTTGTGAGTACTCAAGTATGTTTAATTGCTACATTGGTGCAGGTATAAGAGAACTAGTCTTGATTCTAAGCTTTTGATAACTTTTGGAGTCTGTAGTTGCATTTTTCAAAATGAAAATGAGAGTTGTGCCCAATGAAAGTCAAAGACACTAATATGAGGCTAATAAACAAGAAAACAGTAAGAGACATCACCAAACCTTAGGATTATCAAAATCATCCATTTGGAGCATCATTAAGAAGAAAAATCATACTGGGGAGCTCAGTACATAAAAGAGACAGGTATTAAAGGAAGAACTCCACTACTGATGACAGAAAAATTCTCAACATAATGAAGAAAAATCCCCAAATATATGTCTGACAGAACAGAAACACTCTTCAGGAGGCAGGTATGGATATGTCAATGGGTATTGTCCACAGAAGACTTCACATGAACTGAAATACAGAGGCTACACTGCACCACTAGTTAGCCATAGAAAGGATGGCCAGATTACAGTCTGTGAAGAAGTATTTAAAAGAGCCTTCAGAATTCTGTAAAATTATCAGATGAGACCAAGATTAACCTGTATCAGAATGATAGCAAGAGCAAAATGTGGAGTCATAAAAGAACTGCCCAAGGTCCAAAGCAGACCACCAGTGTTGCCACTGTATTTCTTTTCATGAAGTCTTCTGTAGAGAATAGTCATTGATATATCCACAACTGCCTCCTAGAGTGTGTTTCCGATCTCTCAGACACAATTTTGAGGTTTTTGTTTACTTCGTTATGATAAGAATTCATCTCTTAGCAGCAGTGTAAATCTTGCTTGAGGTATCAGTCCCTTTGCAATCATTGAGCTCATCAGTACCCTCTTTCTTCATAATGATGTTCTAAACAGTTGATTTTGGTAATCCCTGGTTTGGTTGATGTCTCTTACTGTTTTCTCCTGGTTTCTGAGCCTTATATTGTTGTCTTAACTTTCATTGGCACAACTCTGGTCCTCATGTTGAAAAATGGCAATCTGCAGACTCCAAAGGTGATCAAAAGCTTAGAAGCCAGCCTACCTCTCTTATACCTGCACCAATGAAGCAATTAACATGCTTGATTACTCTTAAAAGCCAAATGTCCCAAACATTATGCTGCCCTAAAATGAGGGGACTCTGCAAAAAGGTGCTATAATTCCTACTTGTCAAACCAAATGTATACAAATAAACAAATAAAACCTGGAATGTGCACTTTAATTGCATGTGAATTGTTTGATTAAAAATTTAAAACTGTGGAGCACAGGAAAAAAAGTGTCTATGTCCCAGTGATGATGGCAGGCACTGTACATATATAACACATTGGCATTTTTAGGTACTGGTAATTCAAATTTCAAAAAGAAACAAAATGCTGTAAGTATTTAAATGTTTCATATAGAAATCATTTTTAGTTTTTTTCAGCAGTTGTAGTATATATGAATTGTTGGCATGAATTGCCCATCCCTTCTGCCCTTCAGAAGGTGGTAATGAACATCATTTTTGAATCACTGAAGTCCATATTATGGCCGGATACTTAAAATGTGGGTAGGTCGGGAATTAGCAACAAGAAAGAAATAATGGCATATTTACATTTAAGGAATTGGATGGTGATGCTATTAAAGCTACATTGTTTTGGATAGTGTCAAGTATTTTTGGCTGTGACAAGGGAAGTGAGAATCTTTGAGTGGCAAAATGGCTTTGAAGTGTCAGGAGACTGGGTAATTAGCAATAAGAGACTGAAATATTGAAAGAAAGCAAAGGGCATTGAGCAAGTTTATTAGTTCTCGAATAATTGTATTTAAAATTGGAAATGTACAAGAAATGGTCGATTGTCTTAAAAGTTAATCTCAGATATGCTGTGAAGAAATGCCAAACCCCTAAAGAACCAAACAGCTCAAAGTTAGAGGCAAAAAAATAATACAATTAGAATGGGAGATAGGTAGAGCCTTTCACTTATGGTATGTTTGTCCATGTGGACAAGTTGAAGCAATGTATTAGTAGCAGACAGCAAAGAGATATTTAAACCAAATAATCTTGTACCTTCATGATGGCATATATCAAATTTAACATGAAATTCAGCAAAATGTGTACTGCATTTTGACAGCAGAGTGAACACAATGGTATTTATTCTTTTTCTTGCAGTATTGAAGAAAGTTTCAAAACTTTGTTTTGGGCTATATTTGGACTATCAGAAGTGAAGTCAGTGGTCATCAATTATCAACACAAATTTATTGAGAACATTGGCTATGTTTTGTATGGCGTATACCATGTGACAATGGTAATTGTGCTTCTAAATATGCTGATTGCAATGATTAACAGTTCCTTTCAGGAAATTGAGGTAAGTTCTCATTTTTGTAAAATTACATTAATATTGTGAATGATGAAAATAGGTGGTTATAGAACCATAGAAGTTTACAGCACTGAAAAAACCCTTCTGGTCTGTGCTAACCAATGAAACTAGCTAGTCCCACTGTCCTACTCTCATTCCATAACTCTCCATATCAGTTTTATCCATGAATTTATTCAATTTATTTTTAAAACTTAATATTGAATCTGCATTAACTACATCAGATGGCAGATCATTTCACACTCCTACCATTCAGTGAAAAACTTTCCCCTAATGTTCTCCTTGTACCTCACCCCTTTCAGCCTAAAGCTCTTACATCTCACATTTATCTCCCTCAAACTAAGTGGAAACATCCTACTCACATCTACTCTGTCTATACCCCTCATAATCTTATAAACCTTTATCAAGTCTCTCCTCATCCTTCTTTGTTCCAAGGAGTATAGTCCTAACGTATTTTATCTTTCCTGGTAACTCAACTCCTGAAGACTCGTCAACATTTTAGTAAATCTTCTCTGCACTCTTTCCATCTTATAGATATATTTCCTGGTGTTGAGCGACCAGAACAGCACACAATATTCTAAGTGTGGCCTCACCAATGACTTGAATAAGTTCAACATAACATTCCAAATTCTATACTCAATACATTGATTTATAAAGGCTAAGATGCCAAAAGCTTTCTTTACAACCCTGTCCACGTGTGACACCATCTTCAGAGAACAATGTATATGTATTCCCAGATCTCTTTACTCCTCCACACTCCCCAATGGCTTACTATTTACTGTGCACAACCTGCCCTGATTTGCTCTTCCAAAGTGCAACACTTCACACTTATCTCCATTAGATTTCATCAGCCATTTACTAGGCCAATTTCTCAGCTGGTCCAGATCCCTCTGCAAGCTTTGAAGATTTTCCTCACAGTCCATACCACCTCCTATCTTTGTGTCATCAGCAAATTTGCTGATCCAATTTATCATGTTAACATCGAGGTCATTTATGTAGATAACAAACGATAATGGTCCCAACACAGATCCCTGAGGCACACCACTTGACACTGACCTTCAGTCTGAGAAGCAACCATCTACCAACACTGTTTTCTTCCAACAAGCCAGTTTCAAATCTAGTTTGAAAATTCTCTATGATTACTTAGTGTCCTTACCTTCTGAACCAACCTTTCATGTGGAACCTTGTCAAAAGCCTTACTAAAAGCTATATAGACAACATCCACAGCTTTTCCCTCATCAACCTTCTTGGTAACTTTCTCAAAAAACTATGTTAAAAATGACCACCTGTGCACAAATTCAGGTTGACTGTCCTTAATCAGTCCAAATAACTATATATGCTATATCTCAAAAATCCTTCAAATAATTTGCATACTACTGACCTCAGGCTCACTTGCCTATAATTGCCTCGTTTACTCTTGGAGCCCTTCTTAAACAGCAGGAGAACATGAGCCACCCTCCAATCCTCTGGCACCTCCCCGTTGCTCAGGATATTTTGTATATATCCACCAGGCGCCCTGAAATTTCAGCATTTGTCTCCCTCAAAGTACAGGGGAATATTACATCTGGCCCAGGGGATTTGTCTACATTTATTCATTGCAAAGCAGCAAGCACCTCCATCTCCTTAAACTCCATATGTTTCCCTTCCATCCTTATTCATTATGCCAGTTTCCTGTGTAAATACCGATGCAAATAAAAAATTGCTTAGGATCTCCTCCATTTCATGAGGCTCCACACATAATTGACCACTAATTTTCTAGGGGTCCAATTTTTTCCCTTACTAACTTTTTACTTTTAATATACTTGTTGAAACCCTTTGGAATTTCCTTCACATTATCTGCCAAAGTACCGGAGGCCTGCAATGAACTAACAAATCACAAAGTAGCTGATGACTTATATGGGATAAATTAATGGACTTCCATGGATAACCAAAAAAAAAAAATCTTCAATGCCACCAAGGTTACTGGTAATTAAATTAAGCCTTCAATAACATTATCAACCCTTCCAAGAACATAACTTGTATGTAAATTTCAGCTTGTAAGGTTCGATTTCTGCTTGCATTTAAACTCAGCCATATTCCTGCCCCAATGTGTCCTCACTTGCTGGCACACTATGCTCACACCCTGCTGCAAACCTACCCACATTCCTGACCACAACCGTTCCTGATTCTAATCTTGCAAGTACACTAGTCCATAGGTGATAAGTCAGCAGGTAATGAGGTCTTTGTATATTGTACGGGCATTGGATTCCACGTTCAAAATTTGTTTCCACTGACTTCAATTCAATCAGACTTGAATTTCTACTTTAATAGGTATGAAATAGTGTTTTTAAAGTTGATTTGAGTTTGTTCTATGACCATATCTCAGTGCAGCCTAATAGCAACTTTCATCATATTATAGTCACTGTTTGTAGAATGATTTCTTGCTATATTTTGTTAATTAATTGTCTTCTGTTACTTACCATTAAATCTAATGTGGCTCATTGGTTCAAAGATGGATTATTGTGAGAAGTTGTCTCAAATATGTTAGAGAACTTTATTTGGTCTAAAACTTGATGTTTTGCTTTTTCCATTATGATCATCTATTATGTTGCCTGCATTCCTGAACTTTAGCTTTTTACGCTACTTTATCATAATTAGGTCTGCAGACAGCTGTATCCTACAACTTTTGGGACTCCTTAGTTATATCTACAGCATCCTTGCCTATTGCATCTATTAAAGTCTTTTCTAATTTGGCAATTGTAAATGTCATTAATATTGATACCTTTCTACATTTTGGAATATTTGTCCTTTGTGTTAGGATCGATATCCTTGAGCTTTAGAAATAGCACTTCTTGCATCCTTAGCATGTAGTACCTCAAAGCACTTGATAACCAGATGAGAAGACATCTTATCCAATCCTGTTAGCTGTTGTTAGTTACCAGTGTCTACCATTTAGTAGATGGGGCTCCAATTTCTTTTCAAAAACTGTGACAGTAAGGGAAAATAATCACATGAAAGAGGGTATTGCTACATGGATAGAAATGTTATCTGTCAGATACACTTAGGTGAATTGAAAAAATCCTGTGGCAATATTTGAAGAGGTGTTATTCATGGTGTATGACCAATGTTCCCTCTAGGAACGGAACAGAAACAAATTACTAGCCATCATCACTTTGTTGATAATGAGAGCTTGGTGTATACGGTAATCACATACAAACAAAAGTGACTGGAGTTCTGAAACACTCAACCTGGCTCTAAAGTACAAAAGTATATTCCAGTAAAAAGCAAGAACTAAAAGGGAGGGGCAACCTGCCTTGGAGATCAAGGAAGGCATCAAACTAAAACCTTGTGCATTCAAAGTTGGCAAGAGCAGTGGGAAACTTGAAGATCAGGAAACCATTAAGCAGCAACAAAGAACCTCGTAGCAAGCAATAAAGAAAGGGAAGGTAGACTATGAGAAAAGATTAAGTGAGATTGGAATGAGGGGGCATAAATTAAGGGTTAGGGGGCAAAAGTTTAGAAGTAGCATGAGAGAAAGCTTCTTCACTCAGAGAGGTGGCTGAGTGGAATGACCTTCTGGAAGATGTGGTTGCAGCAGGGTCAATTTCATCATTTAAGAGAAGGTTGGATGAGTATATGAATGTGAGGGGATTGGAGGGTTATGGACAGGGAGCGGGTAGGTGGGACTAGAGAAGTTCACTTAAATTGGTGCGGACTAGAGGGGATGAGATTGTCTGTTTCTATACTGCAATTGTTAGATGGTTATAAAATATAAAAATGGACAGTAAAAGTTTTTATAATTATGTAAAGCACAAAAGGGTGGCTAAAGTAAAGGTTGGACCCTAGGAAAATGAAAAGGGTTAATTGATATTGAATAATGAGGAAATGGCTGAGGCTTTGAATAAACATTATGTGTCAGTATTCTTGGTGAGGGATACGTCGAACATCCCGAGGGTGGCAAATCTGCTACCCATTGAGGCAGAGGAGGTGACTGCAGTAAATATATTTAAGACAATGTTGGATAGATTTCTACATTGTAAGAGATTTAAGGGATATGGGGAAAAGGCAGATGGGTTCAGATGAGCTTATTATCAGATCAACCACGGTCACATTGAATGGTGGAGCAGGCTCGACAGGCTGGATGGTCTACACCTGCTCCTACTTATGTTCTTATGTTCTTTGGCATGTCATACATTTCAGAATCAGATTTATTGTCATGAACAAGTCATGAAATTCAATGTTTTTTCAGGAGCGTCATAACGCAAGCATTCATATTATAATCATCTTACATTACTATAAATAAAAAAATAAATAAATAAAAGTAGTAGTGCACAAAAAGTAAGGCAGTGTCTTTGCTTCATAGATTATTCAGGAATCTGATGGCAGCAGCGAAGACACTGTCTTTGTGCCATTGAGTGCTCATCTGAAGTCTCCTATATCTCTTTCCCGATGGTACCAGAGTGAAGAGGTGGTGAGGTCTTTGGCAATAGAGACTGCTTTATTTATTAATAAAAGACACCATCCCATGTAGATGTCCTTGATGGAGAGAAGTCTGGTGCCTGTGATGTCACAGGCTGAGTTAATAACCCTCTGGAGATTATTCTTGCCCTGAGAGATGGCAGACCAGACAGAATGCTCTCCACGGTACACGTCTTAGAGTTTTTGGTGACATACCGAATCTCCTCAGACACCTCACAAAGTATAGCTGCTGGCGAGCCTTCTTTCAGATTCCATCAACGTGGCAATTCCACGTTGACACCCAGGAATTTGAATTTCTTGACCCTCTCCACTTCTGAGTCCTCAATGAGGACTGGGTTGTGATCTCCTGACTTCCATCTGAAGTCCACAATCATCTCCTGGGTTTTGCTGACATTGGGTGCAAGGTTGTGGTCATTGCAGCATACAACAAACTGATCCATCTCCCTCCTGTATGCTTCCTCATTGCTGTTAGGAATTTTGCCATTTAAATTCAGCCTTCACTATTTTTGGAACTTTTATCTTCTTGGCTGATCTTGATTGGACTCAAACTGGAGTTGTTTCTCATATTTTAAGGTGAAGCTCGGTTTCTAAATCTTTTTGAATTGAATTCTGAAAAGTTATTTCTGGATAACTGTGCAAATGTCTGATGGACCTCTCACTTTTTTTTTTATTTGTAATTTGATTCTGTTGCCTCTACAAAATTGTTTTTTTAAATTTCCCTACATACCAATTTGACAAGGACATGATCTATCTAGCTTTAAATCAAAGTTATTCTGTTTGTACAGTTTTTCCCAATTCAACATCAACTCTTGTCCTCCAGCAAGGAGAAATCTTCCCTCCCACTCTCCTTCCAGCTGTTTCATTGATGGTGTTTCCAATATTTTCCTCTCGTCTCATATCCAGGAAATACTACCTCAAAGTTTTTGATTCTTAATCCAGAATTCAGCACTCTCAAATCCCTTCCCAGATCCTTGAACCCACACCCATCTCTGTCAAAGGCAACATGAAATCCAACCTCCAGTTGCCATGATCTCCCATTTCAGAACCTTTTGCTTGGGTTTTGAAAGCCTTTGATCCTATCTACAAGGAAATTCTCTTCACCTCTGACTATCATCACGACTTACCTTTACTTACTCTTTCTGCCATGACTTCACTTCTCTCTGCTCATGTTCCATTCCACAAAGCTTACTTTCTCAGGTCACACACTCATAACTAAAGCTATTGGACAAACCCAGCAACATAGGTTATGAGCAGCTCTGGACCAGGCAACCTATAGGCTGAAGCTTACTCCAGGAAACAAGCTGCCTTGAACAACTGAATGCATCCAAATGATGCTCACTGCTCAAATTACATCTTTCACATGCTTCATGCATGTGTATTCATTGTGCATGGTATTGGAGTTCAGGCTATTTCACATCATTTAGGCTTCAATCCTACCATACTTTTAATATTCCTCTATATATTATTTCTATTTTCTCTGTATTTGAAATGTTTCTGCCTCTTTATACAGTCAAAACAGCAGAACTTCAAGTGAACTAGTTGTCTAAAAATGCATTGTCTGCTTCCTGTGACTGGAAGGCTGATAGGTTTGAAGGTGAGGAATGTGGGTAGGGATCAATGTTAACTACATTCAGTCATTGCTCCCGTCTCTTGTGGATAACTGGTAACAAATTTCATGCATGCCATAAATGTCCTCCTTTGCCTACCCAGTACAATCGCAAACATAATTATGTGCACAGTGTTCCAAAAGTATTACCACATTTATAAACACATTAAAGGACCCAAGTGGAAGCAATATTATTTAACAAAACAATTTTTAAAAAAAAGCAAATAATGCACACATTTAATAATAGTCTTGAATGCTGCATCAGGTTGAGGAGAGAATCTATGAATCGCAGACTATGCTTAGATGGTGGCAATATGGAAGGAGTAGTTAGTTTCTCCAAGGCCACTGAATGTTGACACAGGAGATAGATAGAGGAGGCAGGCTTGGACCAACATGGCAATGGGGGAAAAGTCACATGGTTTTGATGCTTTCTCTGGTCTTGTGGTTGACTCAACTTTTGTATAGAGCATGTCTTTGGGGGACTCTATCTGTACATGTTCCCTCTCTTTTAGCGATGTTCCAAATTCTTACGTTGTGGTTCAAAATCTCTGAAAAATTTTCACATGAGATCTGAGACCATCCTCATGAGCAAGTCAGTGGTCAACAGACTAAGGGTACGGAGGCATGTACCATGGTGTCCTTTGCATCTGGCAATCTTTGGCTGCATATGCGTTGCTTATAAGTCAGTAGAACAGTGGTCATCTGCTGTAAAAAAAGTAATGGCACTCTTTTAAATTTCAGTTAGAGTCTAACAATCAAATGAGAAACTTTCAGTTTGGATAAGGAAACCAAGCAGATTCCATGATGTATCTATCCTGTACCACTCTAGCAATCAGAAATATTCAATTGACCCTGAGATTTTTTTAAAAAAACCAGCACAGCAAAACAATGTCTGTGGTCTGTCAAAAGCCAGGTGGGACCTAGGTCTTGATTGAGATGGCTAAACAGGTGCCATTTCTCTGCAGGTCTGGGGGGTTCCAATAATGCCCCTTATGAAGAGTGCTGTGCTGCCTCCTAGCCTACGTTCCCACATAGAGGCCTTAGTTGGAAAAGCTGCAGCAACAGTAGAATGGCAAAAGCACAAGATGAACTTCAAAGACTTGCAGGGGAAAGTTTGGAGATCAGTTTATTGCTCTGTGACGCTACTAACCCACTCATTCCCTTTCCCTGACGCAGTCTGCTGTGTCAGGTGCATTCAAGTTAATCTGATAAGCAGTTAGGACCAAAGTGCTAATCACCACTCAAGTGCATGGCATGCATTGAATGGAAGTTATGGCATTCACCCAAAATCTGACCAAACAGTCCACTGGATCCGAACTGTTATAGGACATAGTTCAGATCCTTTGGCCCACGATGTTGTGCTGACCTATAGAAACATACTCAACATACATGGCAAATGCATTACAATGTGGATAAATGTGAGGTTATCCACTTTGGTAATACAAACCGGAGGGCAGATTACTATTTGAATGGCAATAGATTAAGAGATGGGGAAGTGCAGAGAGACCTAGGGGTACTTGTACACCAGTCTCTGAAGGCGAGCATGCAGGTACAGCAGGCGGTTAAAAAGGCAAATGGTATGTTGGCCTTCATATCAAGAGGGTTTGAGTATAGGAACAAAGATACCTTACTGCACCTGTACAGGGCCTTGGTGAGATCACACCTGGAGTATTGTGTGCAGTTTTGGTCACCTTATCTAAGGAAGGATGTTCTTGCAATGGAGGGAGTGCAGAGGTGATTCACCAGGCTGATAACTGGAATGGCAGGAATGACTTATGAGGAAAGATTGCGCAAATTGGGATTGTACTCGCTAGAATTTAGAAGATTAAGAGGGGATCTCATAGAGACATATAAAATTCTGGCAGGACTGGACAGAATGGATGCAGATGGGATGTTTCCAATGATGGGAAAATCCAGAACCCGGGGCTATGGTTTGAGGATAATAGGCAAACCATTTAGGACCGAGAAGAGAAGGAATTTCTTTACCCAGAGGGTGGTGAATCTGTGGAATTAATTGCCACAGAGGGCAGTAGAGGCAGGTTCATTAAATATATTTAAGAGGGAATTAGATATATTTCTTCAGTATAAGGGTATTAAAGGTTACAGGAGAAGGCGGGGATGGGGTACTGAACTTTAAGATCAGCCATGATCTCGTTGAATGGCGGAGCAGGCTCGAAGGGTCAAATGACCTACTCCTGCTCCTATCTTCTATGTTTCTATGTTTCTATGTTACACTATAACCCTCTATTTCTTCTATCCAACATCTCCAACCCAAGTGTCATTTGTAAACCTACTGATCCATCCCTCTACTTCTTCATCCAGGTAATTTATAAAAAATAAAAAAATTACAAAAGAACAGGCATCACGGAATGGATCCCTGCAAATCTCCACTAGTTACGGAGCACAAGATATAATAGATTCCATCTATGACTACCCTCTGCTTTCAGCAGGCAAGCTAACTCTCTAAATCCACTCAGCCAAGGTTCCATAGATCCCATGCCTAATGACTTTCTGAACATCTACCATGCGGGTCCTTGTCAAATGCCTTACCAAAATCCATGCACATCACATCTACCACCCTACCTTTTTTTTTTAATTAATTCATGAAAACTCAATTAGGCTTTCAAGATGCGATCTACCTGTCACAAAACCATGCTGAATATTCCTGACAAGACTATATTTCTCTGAAGGCTTATAAATCATGTCCCTAAAAATCTAATACTTTGCCCACTACTGACCAAGGGTCACTAGTCTACAATTCCCAGGATTCTCCCAATTACCTTCTAAAAAACAAAGGGATGATATTTGCCATTCTCCAACCCTCCCTGTAGCTAGGGAGGATACAAAGATTATTGCCAAAGCCCCAGCAATCTCTTCCCTCACTTCCTGAGTAACCTGGGGTACATCTTGTTTGGTCCCAGGGACATTACTCCTTAACCTCAAAATAGTCCAGTACACAAGCATCCTGTTTATGTATGGGTCCCACTTTTCCTGGAAGAAAGCACATTGATCCAGAAATCTGAAGCCTTCCTTCCTGCACCATCTCTTTGGTCACATGATAAGTTACATTATCTTCCTATTACTAACCTCACTACTATGTGGCACAGGTAGCATTCCTGAGATCACAACCCTGCCCTGTTCTTCAACACAGTACTTAAATCCCTGAACTCTCTTTGGAAGACCTCAACCTTTCTACTCATGTCATTAGTCCTCTCAAGGACCACAATGTTCATGCCAGAGAGCCTGAAAGCTTTTACTTGTGCCTGGTAGTTCATCCCCCTCAACATTACCCTGTACTGACTGCCTGTTCCCTCTCCTCATTGTCACCCAGCAACCTTCTTCCTGTCTTCTAGGTATAATTGCATCCCACTAAATCCTGTCCATCACTCCCTCAAGTTCTTGAATGATCTGGAGTTCATCTAACTCGATCTCAGATTTTTCTAACATGGTTTGTAAGAAACTGTAGCTAGATACACAGATGAAGTCATTAGGGATGCTGTTGGCTTCCCTAACTATCCACACTCTGAAAGAGGAGCATGTCCCTGCTCTGGCTGCTATTCCATCTGTGAAAGAAAGAAACCTTCCCTTACCTGTGGTTTCTTGCTGTACTTTTTTATTCCTCGATATGGATGTCCTTACCTCAGCTCCTGCACCACCACCTCATCCTCCCCTTGTAGAGGAGCCCAACAGAAGGAGCTGTGAAAATCGACAACAAATTTGAAAAAGTTTTCCAGTCAAGGATGAGGGCAGTGAAGAATTCTGATGCAGGGAACCATTGTGGGGTTGAGCAATGGATAGCACACATATTCCATGAAGAGCCAAGTACAATTAGGTGTCACTTCAGTGGGTTTTACTTTCCAAAAAGAGATTAGAGTTAAAGGAAAAATTGTTTAAGGCAGTGGAAAGTTCAAAAATATTAAGATGATGGATAGAACTAATGTACAGTAAAATCCCCACTATCTGGAATTCAAACAACTGGTAGCCTCAACCAACCAGCAAAAAATGTGTGGAAAATAAACAAGCAAAAAATATGAAAGTTTAAAATTAACACCCCTTCTCTTCTCCCCCCCCCCACCCACCCCAGTGACCCCTTCTCTTCTCCCCCCCCCCCACCCACCCCAGTGGCTAGTTCGACAATCACTCAACATGCAATCTCAAACACCCAGCAAATATACTAATCCAGCATCTACTAATTCATATATATGCCAGATACCAGGGGTTTTTACTGTAGCCTCCATTGATAGAACAAGCTAAAAGTCCACAAGCCATTCGTTTGTGAGTGAAGACAGGTGGTTGGGAGAAATGAAAGCTGGAAACTATTGATAGAGGAGGTCAGATGTAGATAGATTGAGACTGGACCAGTGGAGAAAATGTGATTAAGGAAAGAAGAACCCCTCCATGAAGCTGGTACATCTTAAAAGGACAGGTCCATTTCCATTGTCCTGTTTGTGGAAGTGATAATGTGCAGTTGGGGTTAAAGGCCATGGAGTGAATCAGTGACAGCAGTAGTTCTTCACTGCTGGGCCCATGAGATGTCAGGGAGTTGGCATTCAGCTCCCATATGTTTGAAGGCAGTTCACCAGGTGACACTTGTCAGCAGAGGGAGTTTTTTTGTCCATCGGCCATGATCCAACTTCATTCCTTCTTAATTTTATTTGTCTTGCCAGCAGATAAAGTTGTCCTTTAAAATAGCTGAACTTACTGAAACAAATGTCAGAATTATCAGGGAGGACCAGATGTTGAACAAAAAAGAGAGAAAATCAAATTGGGATGGAGAGGAAATGCTGCCATGTCCACAAATGTCCAGATCTCAAATTAATAAAAAAAATATTTCTTAAGGTAGGAGAACAAAATATCTAGGGCAGGTGTTGTAGTATAAGAGATCAAGTTACATAAAAGCGGAGATGGAATAGAGGGTTAGAGAAGTGAGCTCAAAGGTTAGAAGGAAATTATACATGCACACATATATGTGTATTTTTCCTACAGATACCTACACATGCACGCATGCCTTTAGACACTTTTAGATGGTATTCTTGGAATATGCAAGAGATCAAATTATAGCTCACTGTAAAATTTAGTGGGAAATGATTACAGCAATAATTATGTCCTTTTGCATGGGGTTGGAACTAGTAATTGCTCAAGGAAGAATTTCTAGTATCAGGGTTTTGCCAAAATGATTCACACATTTTATGACAAATGAATGCCTGTATTTTCCTTTGTGATAAATATATTTTCTTAATTTTGTAGAATGATGCTGATGTGGAGTGGAAGTTTGCCAGAGCCAAACTATGGATTTCGTACTTTGAAGAAGGGCAAACACTTGCAGTGCCTTTTAATTTGGTGCCAAGTCCAAAGACCTTCTTCTATCTTCTATTGAAAATTAGGAAATTTCTACCTAATCTTCAGAGATGTGGCAAAGGACAGTGTCAGGAAAATGCAGAGATGGCAAAGGTAAAAGTTTAGTAATTAAAGCATTCATTAGATACATTTTGCAAATATTTCTTGAATACGTATATGGTTAATAAAAAAGGCACGGTATCTATCATTGTGTGTGCGTGTGCCCTAATAAATGTGCTGTACTAAGTCGGGTAATAAATGGAGACAATGAAAGGTCACAAATTGAAAGCAAGATCTAAACTAAAGAGGCTTCCAAATGACAATAAACTATATATGTACAAATCATTTTAGGAAAGCATCGTTACAAGCAACATGAACAACTATATATAATAAGACTTTATAGAAATATAAATGGTAAACACATTAAATAACTGTTGCATTGATTTTCAGAGAAGAAAAATTATGCTGGGCATCTAAAGGATATTGACATTTAATTAGAGCAAGTGCTTAATAAATTTGATAAATTGGAGAAAGCATTCACATGTTCTATACTCCTGTTTAGTAGAGCAGACATTAATCCTGGTTCTTCTATTCTTTATTGATGGTGAACAGCGCTCAATTAGTAGCAGAGAATGGTGGAAATACTCAGTACGTCATGTAGAATTTGGGGAGGGAGAATTGATTGCGCAATAGAGTTTAAAGGAGGGGGCGATCATTGTCTGAGTGAGCTGACTCAGAGTGGTAAGGCTTTGGCTCAACAGGCTTCAGTACAAGGCGAGAAATAGTCCTGAGTTGAAATCAAAAAGGGCCACTCTATTCAAGGAACAAAAATAATTCAGTAGGTAGGCACAGGCTTTTGTGGGATATGATATCATTTTTGTTTAATCTAGTCATAGTCTTGGTGCCTGCCACATTGACCACCGCCAGTGGGCTGACATCACCTCAAACCATGCATCTTGGCGCCTCGCAGTTCGGCGGGCAGCAACCTCCTTTGAAGAAGACCGCAGAGCCCACCTCACTGACAAAAGACAAAGGAGGAAAAACCCAACACCCAACCCCAACCAACCAATTTTCCTCTGCAACCGCTGCAACCGTGTCTGCCTGTCCCGCATCGGACTTGTCAGCCACAAATGAGCCTGCAGCTGACGTGGACATTACCCCTCCATAAATCTTCGTCCGCGAAGCCAAGCCAAAGAAGAAGTCATAGATTATGATATGGGAATGGCAGTTAAAGCAGGGGAATGCTCTACTTGCAAAATGAGCATCAGGGAAACCAACAGTATCTCTGATTACTTCATGTGCGAGAAGTGCATCCAGCTGCAGCTACTGAAGAACGAGCTAAGGAATTGGAGGTGGAGTTGGATGAACTCTGGATCATTTGGTAGGCAGAAGGGTGAAAGACAGGATTTACAGGGAAACCACCCCGAGGGGGCTGGAAATGTTACATGGGTGATAATCAGGAGAGGGAAAGGGAGCAGGCAGGCATGGCACAGCACCCCTATGGCTGTCCCCCTCAGTAACATGTATATTCACTGAGGGCATAGAAGAATGAGGGATTCGACAGAGGTATTTAAAAATTATGAGAGGGGAGACAGAGTAAATATAGAGAGGCTTTTTCCACTGAGGGTAGGTGAGATACAAACCAGAGGACATGGATTAAGAGTGAAAGGGTAAAAGGGGAACATGAGGGGGAACTTCTTCATGCAGAGAGTGGTGGAAGTGATGGAACAAGCTTCCAGCTGAAGTGGTGAATGTGGGCTCAATTTAACATTTAAGAATAATTTGGATAGGAACATTGATGGGAGAGGTATGGATGGCGATGGACTGGGTACAGGTCAGTGGGACTGTGCAAAGAAAAATTGTTTGGCACAGACTAGAATGGTTGAAGAGGTCTGTTTCTGTGCTGCAATGCTTTATAGTTCTATGGCTGTTCACATTATGGTGCAGACCGATGACTTCTTCAGAACTGAGAACCTTTTGAAAATAAGCGTGTTTAAATTTGCAGAGAAAATGAATGATGGCGAGATCAAAAGGGCATGTCTCTAATAAGGTGCAGAACAAAAGATGATGGCACAGTTTGGTATATCCTCAATGAGGCTTTTGATGACAGCTACACCTCCATTTTTCCTCTTCTGTCCCTCTTTTTAATACTTCCTCCAATCAAACAGTCAGCAGTATCAATGCCATCCCATTCAGATATGAAATTACTCAATTATTTACAAACCATGCATATACATAATCAGTAACTATGAATTTAAGTAAATGCAGATCAACTTTTCCAAGCTCTTCACTTGTACAAATACGAATCAATATTATGTAGCTTGATACTGTTGAAAACAATGAATGAGTTCTTCAATAGGTTTAACAAATATCAAATCTGATATGCTGAAAATAATTTTCATTGTACTTAACCATGAATGTAATTTATCTCCATGCATTTCTTAATATAAAATGCAACTTCCAAAGTTAACATCCCATTAGCAACCACAGTAATTGTTAGTCAGGATAATTAGAACTTTTTTTTAACCATGTAAGAATACACAGTATAGTAGCTGTAGTGCACCACTGTGAGGCATATGTAAATGCATAAGGATGTGTGTGAATAGTTTCCTGAGATGGTGGAAGACATCAGTAAGTTTCTTATTTGAATCTTGCATCTCCAAGTTATTTAAGAAGCCTCCCAAGTAACACAGACATAACAAGGTGGCAGCAGTATAAATGAACAAGATTGAAAGTCACTGAAATATGAAGGGGAAGATGATTTAAAAAAAACATTAATGGAAAAAAAAATGGCTGGAGCAACAGCAGTTCACCCAGTGCTGGACTGGGAGGCTGAAGACATTGTGAATTGTTTAAAAAGTTTTAGCCTTCAAAAAGCTATTTTAAAAATGCAACAGCAGAGAAGGTTAGTTATATTACTTCTCTGGACAGGAGAGTGAGGCGTTGACTTATTTAATAGCTGGGAGCTTACAGAGGTGGAGAAAATTAATCCAGAGCAGGTATTTGCAAAGTTTGCTTCTCACCTTGAACTCAAGTCTAATCACAGAATTAAATGCTATGAATTTCAATGCTTAATGCACGAGGCTGATGAAACTGTTGATGACTTCCTCACTAGATTCAAAATTGTTCTGCAAAAATGCAGATTTAAGGATATAGAGGAATGATTAGTTGATCAATTAATAATGAGGAGCGCCCATCCTGAAGTGCAAAAGTCTCTTTCGGGAAGGATAGCTTGAAACTGGCTGAAGCTTAGACAGCAGAGCCTTCGAAGCCATAAGGACGCAAATGGAATCCCTATCCATACAGATCACCCACAGCAAAGGAAAAGAAGGGTAGAAGCTATAAAGATCTCAATCAGAAAAGTGCAAACCCCAAGACCTACAGGAAGTGTGGCAGACAACACCATCTCGATGACCGAAACAAATGCCCTGCATACGGTTTTGAATGTAGAGCCTGTGGTAAAGCAAACCACTGGGTGAAGATGTGCAAGTCTGGTATGAAGAAAACAGTAATATTAGTGAAGAAAAAAAAGACAAGAATATCAACCACAAAAGAAAAAAACAATGAGTACTCCTACACCCAGGTACTGGTCATAGAATCCTCACACGTGATGTCAGGTGAGTTGAACAAAAAGCGAGTTGCACACAAGGATCCAAATACAGAGGACAATCCAGAACAAGCCTACAATATTTAACTAAAGGTGAAGCTGGATACTGGATCACAAAGCAAAGCAATGTCCTTCCACACAGTCTCTACCGCCAGATGTTCCCAGAGAACATAAAAGGGTATCCAAAAGACGGAGCATTGGAAACAGCAAATGTTACATTAACAGCCATTAGTGGACCCATGATCAAGCAGCAAGGGAGAGCCAAGAACGTGGTAGATGGAGACAGACCCGCAGTTCTAGGTCTCGATAGCTGCCAGGAGTTACAATTGATCTGTCAATTATGAGATCTAGACAAAGATGATATGCCAAAAGTACAGAAACACACAACAAAAAGAGGAAATAATTTCCACAGAAGTACCCGTCAGGCCATGGCACACAGTGGGAGCAGACTTGTTCACCAAGAATCATGAGTGGTATTTAAAAGTAGCCTGTTACTACCCTGTTTCCATTTGTCAAAAGGGTGAAGGACCTGAGAGCATCAACCATCATCTCAGAAATGAGAGCACGCCTTGCTGAACAAGGAATAACCGAGCAAGTAATATGTGACAATGGAATAAGGAGGATGGCTGCAGAGTATGGGTGGGTTATCACTACATCATCCTCATACTACCCCAAAGGTCATTGATAGACAAATGCAAACTGTGAAATGCACACTAGTTAAATGTCATGAAACAAAATATCCATATCTAGCTTTTCTATCATTACGTGCAACATGTTTTTGGGCTAACATGAAGTCTCTGGCAGAAATTCTAAATGGCAGGAGATATAAAACAACTCTGCCAAGCAAAATACACCCTCCAGAAGACCAGGAGAAAACCAGAAGACTGCCTCGCACGCAAGAAGAATGCCAGCATTATAACAACCATGCACAAACATTGCCAGAACTCTTCAGAGGGCAGCATGTGCATATTTAAGAGCTGATGTTGAAAACATGGACCCCAGCAAAGGTCATCAAAGAAGCTGAGACACCAAGATCATATGTTGTCAAGACAAACTCTGGCAATCAGCTGAGGAGAAACAATTCACATCCTGCTGACACAAGATGTGATGAAGCAGAAAGCCTGCAACACCAATATCAAGTGAGGTATCAAGTGAAGAGACCACAACCACTAATAATGAAATATCAGCACAGCAGTTGTCAGGTGAAGCACAAGCTACACATGTACCAGCAACACAGAGCCCAATGGTTGCAGCCAAATCCACAAGATGGTGGAGGAACATACTGCCGCCAGTGCAATATTGATAAAAACTATTGTACAAGTTTGGTTACTTAAGTTGCATTGATAAAGACACTAAATTTTTTCTTTATCTTGAGGAGAAGGGATGCTATATAGTCAGGATAATGTGAACTATTTTGTAACCATCACAAATACACCCTTCTCACTGTAGTGAGGTGTATGTATACATATAAGGGTGTGTGTGAACAGTTTCCTGAGATGGTGGAAGTTAAGGTCTCTGGTTATTTGAATCTTGCATTTCTAAGTTATTTAAGAAGCCTCCAAAGTAACAGAGTTATGACATTAATTATAACTATATTTCTTTCCAAAATATTTCAGGTAATTTTAATTTTTTTCCAGATATTCCAATCATTTTACCATAATGCAAATTCCAACTTTCATCACAACTCTTACTTGGCTCCTGTAGACACTGATTTTTTTTCTCCCTTTGCTCCACTGACCATTTTGAAGTTAGAAAGAAGTCATCTCCGACACCAGATGGTTCCCTGATGCAAGACCACTACACATTTCTTTGCAGTCGTTATTGCTATACTTTATCCAATTTAAGTTTTATATTTTTTTTCCATATATAATCCCAAGTAAAAATATTTTTGGATCTTTTTGAATCTTTATAATTTGCCCTAATAAATACACTCAAATCATTCCAAAACCTTTCCACTTTTTCACAGGACCATACCGAATGTAAAAAAAAAGTCCCTATTTCCTGGTACACCAAAAACACTTATCCGAATAATTAGAGTTAAGTCCATTTAATTTATGTGGAGAATAATATAATTGATGAAGAACATTTTATTGAACTATTTGATATCTAGAATTGTATTCATAACATTCTTGACACACTTTTAACCCTATTTCCTCTTGAATTTGTACATTTAGATCTCTCTCCCATCACAATTTTGATTTATATAAATCTTTCCTTAGTTTCTTGTAATTTTATATATATTAGTAATAAATTTCTTAACCATAAATGTATCTGTTATTATAGCTTCAAGTTGACTGTTCTGGGAGTCTCAAATCTGTTCCTAATTTATTTTTTTTCGATATGATTTTAATTGACAATGTAAAAATTGTATTATTTTGTATACCATATTTATCTTTTAATTGCTCAAAAATTAAGAATGATCCTCAAACAAAAACAATCTTTTATCCTCTGTACACCTTTACTACACCAACTATCAATTGAAGAACTGTTCAAAGTAAAAGGAACAAGATGATTTTGTTTTAACATAAGTTTTGGTAGTTGATACTTCTTAATTCCTCTCTCCGTATGAATTCCATTCCATATTTTTAGAATGTTTTAAAATTAGTATCTCCATATTTCCTTTAAACATTTCATTATTCCATTTATATAAAATTTGTTCTGGGATAGTGTGACAGAATATTTAGAGGTGGTTTGGAAGGAATTGTTAGAGCAGCTTACACACACACACACACACACACACACACACACACACACACACACACACACACACACACACACACACACACACACACACACACACACACACACACACACACACACACACACACACACACACACACACACACACACTTTAAAAGACAGAATATTTGCAGAACTTTCGCAGAATGCTTTTTGCAGGAGGCAATAAAGTATCAACAGCAGCTTGCCTGGGATAGCATGTGATTTTTGCAGGCAGAGGGGAAGAGTTTTGCTCTCAGAGAGGGATGCTGTGAAGCAAAGGAGAGAGACAAAACTCCATTCCAGATGGTCAAGCTGGCAGCCTTCCAAAGTTTGCCTGGTCAAAGGAGAAGACTGGCAGGGTCAAAGGTGACCTGAAAGAAAGGATCATCTGGAGAACCCTGAATGGGGCAAGTTTCGTCAGCAAGACTGATTGAGAAGGAATCAGTTGCGGATGTCCTGGAAATGGAGTCTCTCTGAAAACCAGCAAGAACCCTCCTGAGTGGTAACCATTTGCCTGTTAAGCACCAAAGACTGGTGAACTTTGTTAATGCTAACTTCTGTGCACTGTACAAGAATTGCCTGCAACCAGTGAGATTGGACTGTGAACCAAATAACTTTTCTAATCTTAAATATACATTACACACACCTGTGCTTAGTATTAGAGGGGGGGAATTAAGTTAGGTAGATTAAGTAAGTATGTTAAGTAACAAGTTAAAGTTTAATTCTGTTTTCTCGTTCAAATATAATTAAAAACTACTTTTGTTTAAGTAACCCTGTGTTGTGGTGCATATCTATTGCTGCTGGTGTTTGGGGTCCTCTGGACTCCATAAAAATAGTTTCTGCAATTTTATTAATTTAAATCTGAACCCAAGCTGTTTTTTCACCAACTTGACAACAGGAGAACAAAATTCTCAATTGAGCTGCTTTATAAAAAAATTTTAAACATTCTCTACACATTTACAGTGCATCATTCTCCCTCAAGGCATCCAACTCAATATGACATGGAAAAACTTTAGATGCTGGAAATCAGAAATAAAAATAGAAATGACTGGAATTAATCAATGGAATATTAGACTGGAGTCCAACGGTATAGAAATTACTTTCAGATATGCAAATCCCCAGATAGACTACACTTAGAACTCTGCATTTTGGCACAAAAACTTTACAGAGGATACTTTGGTCATGGAAGAAGTGTAACATAGATTTAATAGTATGATATTTGGAGTTAAAAGGCATGGGTTTAAAAAAAAATAACAATAGAGTATGATACAAGCCCTTTCAGCCTATGAAAACTATGTTTTATGGGGGTGGGGTAAGAGGAAACCAGAGCACCCAGAGAAAACCCATACAGTTCATTGGAGAATGTACAATCTCCTTACAGAGTGCCACATTCAAACTTGGGTCCTTGGCACTGAAATAAAGTTGTGCTAACTGCTGCTCTAACCATACTGATATAAATTAAAATTGTAACTAAGCATGTTAGGTATGATTATGAAAACTTCTGGACCAAGAATAATCTTGAAACATATTATCAGTGTGCTTTTGTCATCACAGGAACAGTGGCTTGGAGTCCTCACTAAAGATTGTTGCAGGAGCACCTTCATGATAAAGGCTGCCACTTTGGCAGTGAAGGATAAACCAGGACATGTTGGTGTAATGCACATCATTGGGTGAATTTAAACAATGGGAGAAATATTGAATGGCAACATTGCACTATTGGATGTTTTGGAATTATTGCAATTTATTTGGAAACAATGGCTCCGGTCAATTTTGAATTATCAAGTGCAAGATCTAGAATCCATCTGCCAGAATGTCCAATTGATACTTTCAGCAAACGTTGACCTATATGCAACTTTGTTCATTTTTCTCCTTAGCTGAAACACAGCAAACATTCGTGTGGTCAAAGTACTGAAAACAGCAGTTCACATGGTGTCAGAAATCCACCAACACGGTACCAGGTAGGATATATTTATGAGTATTATCATTCTTGTAATAACCTGCTCCTGCAACAATCTTTAGTGAGGACTCCAAATTCAAAGGATGAAAGTCATTTGCATATTAAGGCAGTATCCGATGCAATCAGCATTTCAAAGCAGTCATGCTAGTGGATTTAGGAGTTTTGCCTAATTGTTGTTTGGAGAAGGGAAGATACCATGGCAGCGTTGCCTTTTGCAGGAATGATGAAGAACCAGTCAATGATTACTCAAGCCCAGGTAAACTCAAGTCAAATAATCAAATATCTATAAAAGCATTGAAATCTGACCACCATATCTGCCCTCAGACCGAGCATACGCACATATAAACCTACATGTCAGTGTCAAATATTTTATAACTGCTGGTATCCAGCCTATTCTATGTAACATATACAGTATGTGTACATTTTACACATTATTCAAATTCAAACTTATTATCATCCAATTGTACAAGTATAACCCAATGAAATAGCATCTTTTTTTAGTCCTGGGTGCAAAATCATGCACATACATACTTAACACATACTGACAAACAATAAATATGCATATACATATGAAAATAAATAAGTATTGTTTAATAAATTGTAAAGTCGTGGTGTGTATGAGCAGTTCATTCAGTTGGTCACTTTCTTTATATTACTTCATATTAATATAGCTTTCACACCACTTTGAAATGTGAATGCTATATTGCTCTCGCTTTAGTAATGGTGTTAGCTTTTGATGAAAGGACATTTCATACCAATTGATGTACTGAACATTGATTCAGAATAACTAACTCATAAGCAACATGAAATAAATATTCATCGTGACATTTATAATTATGTCACAATTGGATGATATTAATATTTTCCAGAGGTAGGATCAACGATTGAGTGGAAGAATCATGGCAGAAATTATTATTGGTTTTTCAGGAGTTCCAATTTAACCTGGCAGAACACTTAATGGTAACAGAACCTCTCTCTCCAGAGGGACAGTTTTTCCAGATTTGAAAACAAACATGGATCGTAACAGCAACACCTTTTATCGGTCATCACAATTAACCAAGTTTAGAGTACAAACCCCCTGCTATTCAAATTAGTTCCTTCTGCAATAGAAACATTACCCCTGTTTAACCCATCCTTATGATGCGTGATATTAATATCTATATTGCCTGTTTTACAGAATTGTCATAATACAATTCTTCCCTGAATTGCTGCAGATAATGAATTTCTGACAATACAGAAATGTCTACAGTATATTAATTGAAGCTACTCATAATTAACAACCATGTTTAGAATGAAGTATAGTGTACATGAAATATAATGCTCCTCTTAATTGACCTTATTCATGTTTATATACACACATATAAAAATCTGCTTTTTCAGAGCACGTTAATTCCACCCTATTCTCAGTAATAATCTCTGTCAAAGAAGAAAGAAAGAATATATATTTATATTACAGCTTTAAAGAGTTTAGGTTATTTTAATGTTCTTTACAACCAATTAATTTTTTTATTGAAGCTTAGTCATTGTTACAGAAATAGAATATCAATCAGTCCATCGATCCTTTACTGACTTTCTGAAATTGCATCTTAATTAGTCCCCTCTATCCTTCCTTCTGAAAATATTTATCTATTGGGTATTTATGCAAATCCTTTGAGGTTATTTACTGAATTGGCTTCCACAACTCTTTCAGTCCATTCTTTAATGAACAAATAATCCTGAAGGCAATTTATAGTTTTCTCATACCTTGATGGGCTCAAGCCCAAAATGTTGGTTATGTACACGGTTTGAACTGCTGTTTCACCAACGTGTTTTTAGTTAATCACGGTGTCTGCAGACTTTCGTGTTTTACTCCATTTATCAAGAGGTGATGCTTGAACAAAAACAAGCTTTTAATTTTGCAATTTAGTCAAGAGAAGCTGTCCACTAGGTTACTAGATACACAGATGTTCAAAAATAAGATTGCTTGGAGAAAGCTGAAAAAAAACATTAAAGAAGCTTTGCATTGTTGGATCTTTTCTATGGCATTGTCTATTCAATGGAGTATTACAAATATCACATTGTTAGCTAGTAATTGAAATTGAATTTAATTAACCCAAGGATGCTTTTTCAAGAAACCTTATGGCTGCCAAGAAATCACAAAGGAAGTTTATTCCCACCTTACACACACACACACACACACACACACACACACACACACACACACACACACACACACACACACACACACACACACACACACACACACACACACACACACACACACACACACACACACACAATGGTGGATTCAAAGTTGTTAAAACTATGCTTGGAGAATACAAGAGTTAGATGAACCAACAGCTTTAATTCTTCCCCATACTGAAGCTGTTGCTCTGGATGTATCTTTAATCCCAAACATTGATGTGTTCATTTAATTGAAGTCAATGTGCCTCACATTTCAATTTCAAGTTCTAATAGAGATAACATATGGGGATATGCAGACTGAACAATTAACCCATTAGCCCCCCAGGAGGTAGATCAATAATTGAAAGCTTTTAAAAGATCAGAGTGGCTCCTGCTAACTTGCATTTCCCAGTGCAGGGAGAGAAGGGATACATTAACAAGATAAGCCTCTTCAGAGTTTTGCTTATGGATTAGGAAAAGCAGGAGTGTTTCCCATTAGTCCAACAAATCATGGTCTAAAATCCCCATCTCAGAGTCCCGACTTCCTCCAATCTCCCCAGCAATCCAGTATAATCCTGCATTCCTTCTACCATAACTTCACTACTTTGACCGCATTCTATCTATCCAGTGATTTCAATCCCAGTCAAGTCATTTCCCACCCTTCAAGCACTGATCTACCTGCCTCTAGCTGCCTTCTTTGCTTCCACACTGAGCTGTCAATCAAACTTGAAGTCAACCTGAAAATTGGGAGCAATCTTTTCAAGATGCAGGATGTTTAAAAATAAAACATACCTGATTCTCTATCCATTATTCCTCCTTTTTCTATCACAGTGAATTGTAACACCAGCATATTCCCTCAAGTTCACTCCAAAAGTCAGGGTTTCATTTGATATTTGAGACAGGAATACAACCAGGATCTCCTCCATATTGGCCAGGATTGTGATTATAATGGAAGTCTGAATTTATAAAATGGCTTTCTCTGCTTGCTTATAAGCACTATATTTGGTGAATAGAAACAATTACTGCTGTCTTTAACTGCTTCTAGCTCTGTTACCACTGAGAATGCATGGTGCTGACTGCTATACATTTTTACAGTTCTCCAGTCAGGGATTATATATAAATGCAAGAGCTTTTTTAAGTGTTAAATGTCTTCTGCAGAGAAAATAGGATGAGCCCCTCAAGCTTTGGAGGTTGGAGAGACACTTCTAATGGAAGACAATCTGAAAAGTCTGTGCAAATTTGTTGCAAAATGGGCTTGCAAGGTCAGCAAGACCTGTGGCATAACTGTGTAACCTTAATGAAAGGGAACACAATTCAAAGTGTGAATTGAAAAATAAATGAAAAAGATAGCAGACCTTTTACAATTTAATGATTTGAGAACAAAGGAACTGTGGAAAACTAGATAGTAATTAATTTCAAAGCCTTTTAAAACCTAGACCTCTGATCAGTAGATTACATTTTTGAGAAAGTTTTTCCAGAACTCTCCTTTTTTTGTTTTCTTTAAAACTCTTTGCTACAAATTGGATTTCAGCTTTTTTTTTTGTGAATTTGTGAGAGCAATTCTCAATGTTCCATGGTAGGAATGATGTGGAGGCTTTCGAAAAGATACAGTGAAGGTTCACCAAAATGCTATCTGGATTAGAGGCAGAATAGATAAACTTGGGTTGTTCCTCTGGAGTGTTGGAAGCAGAGAAGAGACCTGATAGAAGTTTATAAAATAAAGAGAGGCATAGATAGGCTTATCAGTCAAAATAATCTTCCCAGGGTAAAAAGGTCAAATACTAGACAATGCATTTAAGGTGAGATGGGGAAAAGTTAAAGGAGATGTGCTAAGAAAGCCTAGAACTGTTTATCGGGGTAGTAGTGGAGGCAGTTATAATAGGAGCTAATAATATACAGGGTATGAAGGGAATTAGATCTTGAGCTCGCTGAGAAGATTTTCCTTAATCTGACATTGTGTTTGCTGCTGAAGTACATTTAGGTACAAACATCAGTAAAGTGGTTTAAACCCATTTGTATCAGGACTTGCTCAGTTGCTCATGGGACTACAGTCAGTTGAAATGCAATTTCTGACAATTTACTGTGTACCAATCTGGAATCTGGTCATCGATGCTAAAATCAGCTAACTATCACAGTGACCTACTAGGTGTCGATGCTACCTGTGAAATTGGTCAATGGAGTACATGCCAACAGTTGGTTCAATAAAGTCTCTAATTCTTCCCTGCAGAAAATAATGAAACGGCTCATAAAGCGATATGTACTGAAAGCACAAATGGATAGGGAGAAAGATGACATTAATGAAGGTAAGTCAAAGTCAAAAGCATGTAATGGTCAGTAAATTCATATTTCATGTATACACTATTAATTCAATTAATCTTGGCAATAAACCCCTCTCAGTCTTCCATTACGGAAAATTGCTGCTTGTGATATTTCTACATTCATCAAGTGCAATGATGTTTCTCAATATTATTGAACTGAGCAATTAAATTCAAAATGATAAATTCCAGGTTCCCAAAAGGTTGCCAAGAAGCCTACTTTTATTAGTTTAAAATACAGTGTACAATTTATTGTTCTGGTATCTTGTTCCTGTTTGCCCACTTTGCTGGGAAACCTTTTTCGGATGGAGTCAGAAATTTTCTGGAATATGAACTTCTTGTTTGAAGAAATAGCACAGATTGAAGTCACATTATAATAATGATAAATTGAGTGAGTAAAATACACTCAGCTAATTTTAAAATTATTTCTTAAATAAGATTTGGTACGTTTTAGTGTTTATACAAGTTTGCACAAAAAAGGCTAAGCTTCCACTCTCTTGATCGATAACAACAATACTCTATAATCTCAGGCCCAAGTGCAGGATGAGGAGAGTCTCTTTCTCTTATTCCGTTGCAGCAAACTGTACAAACCCTATACTCACGAGGATTGCTTCATCAGTACGACATTTAGACTTCTCAGAAGTATACCTGTGTGATGAAGACTAGTGAAGGAGAACAAAATTAAAAGAAATTCTATGCTGTGGACCTGCTCCTACCTGCACTCAATTGCACAGAATCATTTTGTACATGTCTCATTGAATTGTCAGGGAAGAGGAGCTTTTCATTTTATCAGACTGGGCTTTCTATAAGAGAAGAAAAGGAACAATCTGCTTCTCTATTACACTACCCATTCAAACAGGGAACATTTTTTTGTTGAAACAGAATGAAGGTTGTATTTGGATATGAAAATCTCTCTTCAATTTAACCACAGTTATTAACAGGTCAGGTATTTCACAGGTTGAAATCTTGCCTCACCTACCACAGCAACAATGTGTTTATGTTGTTACTGTGTCAGCTTTGGTTAATGGTCTTTAAAACCCATCTCCTTGTCCTGCCTTATGTATGATTCCTTACTGGCCGATTCTCATCTTGCTGCTGATACGTTTTACCACTGAGATTTTGTACGAGTCCAATTTGAGAAGATGCTTTTTCCTTAATTGTGATGAGCATTTTAAATGCTATTTGCAGTTGGTTTCATTCTGGAGATCAGTGTAAGCATCAAAAGGACTTAATATTACTGTGTCTAACCTGGGTGTATTTAATGGCAATGAAAAAAACATTCTGTTTCTCAACACTTCCAGCAAGTATAAAATTTTGCCAAAAATTAAAAAAAGAATAAATTAGTGTACTAAATAACGAGAAGGGAATGTTCCTTCAGTAAAATTGTCAAAGGACTAGCAGAAAATTTAACATCTTTATATTATTTCCTTTGAGGAAAAAGGAAAATTTAGGGGTGTTAGGCTGATTTCATGATATCTACAGTAGTAAACATGAATAAAATCTATTGGGATAGTTTTTTTTCTAAATTCATTTGCATCAACACATACAGTATTTATCCATGAGAGTAATAAAAACTGACACAAATAATAGATTTTATATATTTTTTCCATCCCTAACCCACCCCCTTCCTCCCCAAAAAAAAGGAGAAAAGAAAAGCCTGTCTACTAAAATGATCTTTTAATTAATTAATTAATTGCAGTTTACATAATAATCTTAAACTGTGACTAATTAGGACGGGTTGGATAGGGAAGTGGTGAACGCGGAATGTAAAATGGTACCAATAAAATCCATGTAGGGTTTCCAAATCTTATCAAATTTTTCTGGTTAATTTTGTAAATTATATGTTATTCTCTCTAATGGTATACAATTTAATAATTCTATTCACCTTCTATTGAACCCCACAATATCACCCGATTTCCATGTTACAGCTATGGATTTCTTTGCTATTGCTACACTTAAAAACTTCTTTTGATAAATATCTAACTTCAATTGGGAAATATCTCCCAACAAAAAAAAAAAAATTGGGATGGTTGAAGAGACTCTGCCATTGCAAATTTTAAAAAACTTGTTACTAAGGTACATTTAGGTTTTTTTTATAAAAAAAACTATCATGGTGGTTTGTTGAATTAGTTAGCATAGTTTGTCAATTTTGGTCAAAAGCAGCTGTTATTTTTGAATAGAGTAATTTCTTCTTGCTATTATAATTCTAATCTGTTATTTAAGATAATTCTCTAATATTGACTTCTTTATCAGTGCGGTTTGTTCATTTGTTTGCTTGTTATTTTTCAGGTGAACTCAAGGAGATCAAACAAGATATTTCAAGTCTCCGATATGAACTACTTGAAGAAAAGTCACAAAACACAGATGATCTTGCTGATTTGATCAGACAGCTTGGAGAAAAGTTGGGAGCCTAGTCCATCAACATAGCCAAGAATTATCTAATAACATTATATCTTAAACGTCTTCACCAAATCACCAACTACAATGGTAGATTTTGAATATTAATTATAATAGTGCCAAATGTAATTTAACTTTCCAAGGGGAATGATATGCAGAGGAAAAAGAGGTAATGCAATAATTTATACAGTATGATAGGTTTTTAAATCATATTATAGGAAAATATTACCTGGTCAAAGAATATACTAAATTAAACATTCTATAAATCAATGAAAATGTTTGGAAATAATATTTTATTTACAACAGAAAGGAGGTCTTTTTAAACCTAAAGCTGGAAGGTTTTACATCTTTTTTTGCTCTAACTGTTGAACAAAATATTTTAAAATTTAAAAAGTGAAGGAACAAACACATTTGCGTATAAAAGGCAATAGAATAATTAAAAGACATTATAATTTAAAATATTTAAAGCAGAAATAAAATTACATTATCGCCCAAAAGTATAACTGTTTTTCCCTTTGATTTTGCAGCTGGGAACTCTGAGGAACACTGCACTGGCTTGTTGGATTCCTTCTGGATTCCATCAACATTGTGCATGTATCCTAGGGCCAAGTACTGACCTGGAAAGGAGGGATAGTGGCTGTACTAGAATTGCAGACTTCCACCCAATTCTGAATGGATCTGCCAGCTTTTAAGTTGAAGTTCTGACCTGTTATCAAATAACTTGGAGTGTTCTCAGGATTTTTAAATCCTTCCTTAGTCAGTTTGTAATTTTATGATCATTAATGTAGTATAAAAAGTATGTCTTTTTGTGGCAGGATCTTGAGCTTGTACATCAGTGTAAACTTGAATGATAGCAGATTGGGAGCTTAATTTCCACTTCTCAACTATCTTAAGGGCTGACATTAAGAAATCACTTTTGAGTCTTCCATAAATAAGGGCTTTCTGATTTTACAACCATGATGGAAAGCTCTGAAGAACAGCCTTTTAGAAAAGGTATTAGCATTAAATATCAATTTATGGACAATCTATATTCATTCTATGTTTTAATTGTGATCTATGCAGAGCTGAGTAGGTAAAGAAAGGAAATAGGATTATCTATCCTCAGCTTCTCCATATTTATCTTAGCACCCACTCATTCAGAATGTCAGGCTCTAATTTGAATTATTTTGTGAATTCTATGAACTGACTACAAACGAATAAAAAGCAATTCTTGTTTCCTTTCCTGTGTAAGCACAGTCGACAATATAGTCTTAATCTGTTAAGAATGAGCCACAGTGGAGCCTTTGTGTGGCATGGATTAGAGAAAGTCATATAACTACTGAGAAAATGAAACCTCCTGACCTCCAGCAATTGGATGAGACAGGAATCCTATGTATAGTGGAAGGTAATTTGGAGTCAGAAAATTAGAGATGTGTTGATTATCCACTGCAAGTGAAGAGATGGAGTGCTATTCACCTCACTTTGTTAATGCTTTTTATCGGCTTCAAATCCACCTCTCTTTGTTAATGCTTTTTATCAGCTTCAGAATAATGGAGTTCAAATGTCTCAGAAGTAGTTTCAGAGCATAGAATTATTCTCTCAAGGGTGATATGATCCTTTTGAAATTACGCCAACAAAAGCTGATAAGATAGCAGGTGGATTACTGACTATTAGATTTGAGGAAAAAAAAATGCAGGAATATGAAAATAATTTTCACAAAATATTTCCACATTTTCCAAAAGAGAAAAAGGATTAATTTATTTTAAAACCAGGCATGTTTTTGAGGACGTGTAATCAAGGCATTAAGGTGATGAACAGCAGACATGAGACTGCACACGCTCAAACCTTCCCAATCATTGTAGGGAATTCAAACAAGCAAACTTAAGGAAGACTCTTACAAATGATCACTAGCCTGTCACCTGCAAGACCAGAGGAACTACACCACCATGAAGAACACTGACCGAGCCATCCCACGACTGCACTTCAGCAAGTCTGATCACTTGGCTGTAGTTCTACTCCCAGCATACAAACAGAGATTGAGCATCAGTGATGCAGATAGTAAAATACAGTTGAGGGAGTTAGGGGAGAGCCTGCAGGATTTCTTTGAATCGGTAAGATTGAACTACATTCAAGGGTGCACCTTTACACCTAAATGAATATGCAATATTTAAATGTATTAAAACCTGCATGGACAAGTGTGTGCCTAAATGCACATACCAGGAATTCCTCAACCAGAAGCCTTGGATGAATCAGGAGATTAGCAACCTGCTAAGGGCAAGAACAAGGGGAAAAGGCCAGTGACCCAGTTCTTCACAAGAAGTCCAGGTATGACTATCTTAGCAACAAAGAAAGGCTATCTCAGCAACAAAGAAGCAATCCCAGAGGTAGCTCGAGACAGAGACTCACCAGCTATGGCAGGGATTGCAGGCCATTACATTCTACAAAGCAAGGTCAAACACCATGATTTGTTGTGATGATTCACCACCTGATGAGCTAAACACTTTCTATACTTGCTTTGAGAAAGAGAATGCAAAAATGTCTACAAAAATCTCTGCAAAGGGCGATGAGCCTGTGATGTCTGTCTCTGAGGCAAAATTCAAAACATTGTTCAAGATGGTAAACCTTTGCAAGGCGTACATGACAGGGTACTGAAAATCTGCCAACCAACAAGCCAGAGTTGGACATTTTTAATCTCTTATTGCTGCAATTGGATCTTCCCACCTGCTTCAAAATGGCATCAATCAAGACTACCAGAGTAAGCTGCCTCAATAACTATTGGCCAATTGCACTCTTATCTACACTGATGGAATGCTTTGACAGGTTGATCATGGCCAGAATTAACACATAGCAAAGTAAAGGTCTGGACCCATTCCAATTCACCTACCCTAAATCATTCCACAGCAGATGCAATAACACCAGCAGAAATAAAACATGATTGAAGTAAAAACACAATGCTGGAGAAACTCAGCAGGTCAAATAGTGTACTTTATATAGCAAAAATAAAGATACATAACTAAAATTTTGAGCTTGAGCCCTTCATCAAGGTAATATCACTGACTCTACTCTGGATCACCAAGAAAACAGCAACTCATACATCCAACTTCTTCGACTACAGTTCAGTCATCAACACCATTATTCCCTCAGTGCTGGTCAACAAGTTCCAAACCCTGGGCCTCTGCACCCACTTCTGCATCTGGATGCTTGACTTCCTTATCAGAAGATCATATTCAGCATGAATTGGAAACAACAACTCCTCCTCACTGAGGATAAACACAGATGTACTTCAAAGATGTGTGCTTAGCCTACTGCTCTACTCACTCTACACCCATGACTGTGTGGCTAGGCAAATTCAAATACTATCTGCCAATTTGCTGATGACACCATGGTTATTTGCAGAATCACAGACTACAATAAAGAAGTGTTCAGTAGGGAGATAGATTCTACTGGTGTCACACCAACCTTGTACTCAAAGTTAGCAAAACCAAAGAGAGGATTGTGGACTTCAGGAGTAAATCAGGAGAACACAGACAAGTTCTCATTGAGGGGTCAGTAGTGGAGAGGATCAAATTTCCTGGGTGTCAAAATCTGAGGATCTGTCAATGCAATTATGAGAGAAAGCTCACCAGTGACTGTGTGAGGAGTTTGAAGAAGTTTGGTACATTACTAAATCTTAAAAACTTCTACAGGTGTACAGTGGTGAGCATTCTGTTTGGTTGCATCAATGCCTGGAATGGAGGTGCCAACTCTCAAGTCAGGAAACTGCTCAAGAGGCCTGCGACACCATGGGCACCAGTATTCACTTATCGAGGACATCTACAAGAGACAGTATCTTCCAAAATCTATCCTCAAGGACCCCCTCCACTCAGGCCATGTCCTCTTCACTTTGCTACCATTGAAGCCTGAAAACAAGAACTCAGTGACACGAGGACAGCTTCTTTAGCACGACATTCAGATTCTGGATTGATAAATGAACTACAGACAACTCACCTTGTTTGTTCAGAGTAACTGTCTGCCTGTTTTACCATTGAAGTCTTGGTTGGATTGTTCATTGTCAGGGACCTCACCATCAAACTTACCACCATGGGTGGCCCTATCAGGACCATAGATCCAAACAGCATCACTCTCAGGATCACACAACTTCTCCATCACAACAAGGTAGCAATCCATGGAGAAGAAATCCACTTCTACCAATAACATAAAAAAACAAAATATTTTATTATTTCAGTCCATGGACCCCTTTTAAAGCATTGTGTCCACCAGTGGGGAAGGGGAGGGGGGGTGGCATATGGCCTCTGTTGAGAATGGGCTAATCTATACAATGTGCTGTTGATTAATACACCAAGGTCCTGTGGCACAGACCATCCCCAATTTCAGCATAATGGCCAATGTCATCGTCAGAAGCTATAAAGATAGCAGTAATATTATCCATGTTAATCATGCAACAGGTGTTCAGCCCAACTAATTTAAACTGACCAGTGGGCACCTTCCCTGTTAATCCCATCACCCAGTAGTTGGTCCATAAATGATTCAAGGGTTCTCGATACTTAAATGCTGTTGAGATTTTAATCACTGACTAATATTGCTTTGGTTTAGTGTGCCATGCTGAAGAATAGGTGTTTCATTCTCACATTCAAAAATAAACCTAGTGTGGAGTTAACAAGCAATAATCACTGAATGTTACCTAATTTGTGATACAGGCAATAACTTGTTACTGGGATTAAATGAGTTGATATTGGTCGATGATACAGATGGTGGAGGATTGAGGATGTGATGGAGAAGTGGAAAACCAGAGGCTGCAGATGCTGGAATCTGAAGCTAAAAACACCACTGTATGAAATCAGGTGGTCAGGCAGCATCAGTGAGATTTTTAAAAAATATAGTCAATGTTTCAAAGTCAAAACATTTCATCAATAAACAGTTTTCAGCTTGCAACATCAGACTCAAAACAGACTTCATGAAGAATGGCCCGGAGAATAAGAACCCTTTGTTCAGTTTGACTGGCTGTTACAGAAAACATGTATCATGTTTGGAAAGGTATCAGGTTTGGTGGGTTCACAGAGAGAAGAGTTTGGACATATGTTACAATCACATGTAATTTTAATTAATACATGGGAGAATGTTAAACAATACACAATTACTATTTCACTTAAGCAATGTTATAGATATTCATCTCAGATCCAGGCTGGACTCCAACAACAGTGAACAACATGCTCACACACTTGAGTACACACACTACAAACAGGAACACTTACACACACCCAGTTCCCAGTACCAACAGGGGTGAAACTCTCTGCAATTATTGATCCATTGCAAAACTACTGCTCAAGTTCAACATAATAAACAACTTACCCATGACTGTTCCACAATGTCCACAGTAACAACCTGGCATGGAGCAGTAACTGGGGCTTGGATCATGAGGCAGAGAGAAAGAATGTGCTATGCGTTGGTGTTACATACAGGGCTAATCTGTGCTTCCAGCCAATAATGACTCTGGATGATTTAAATTAGCCAAAGGCAAGGTGTGCAATAGTGGGTGGCCGGAGTCCAACCTTGATTGACATTTAATGTGACTTCTGAATAAGTTTCAGACAGGGTGGATATATGACCACCTGCAATGCACACATTCCAATCAGACAGGAAGCTACATTTCCTCCATGCACAACATTCCATCCCTTGGAAGTCACCTAACTCTGTAATCACAATGAAGATAATCTCTACGTACATATTATAACTATAAAAAAGGGGAAAAAAAGAACAAAAATATATATAAAAAATACCAATCAAGTCGATCAATATATACACATGCCTTCTGTATGCATATAATTAAATTCAATTACAACATCTCAGCAACTCCAAACAAAGACTGTCGCTGTTTTTCCTTTGGAGCACAGTACTGTAGGAGATGGTCCCAAGCGTCAGAGGGAAGGGTAAAAAAAAGAAATGTATCTGGTCACCAACTTTAATGCCCCATTCTAGGAGGCCAGGGAATCTGGCCGAGACCACAGTCATCATCCATCCACATAGGATGGTGTCATCATCAACCCCATCTGGCAGCACCCACAAGACATTGGTAATCATCACCTGTCAGTCAGACAGACTACCCAGAGTGTTTGATTCCTGATGAGAGAGAAGAGAATTGAGGGCCTCCTCATTTCCCAAATGAAGCAGCAGCACGACTAGATTTTTGCCTGGCCGCTGGTGGTATTGCTCCACTCTCTCAGTTAGCTTTTTAACACAGTAGTTCCAGGTCCCCATTATTTCACTGTGATCACATATGTGTGCACCTGAAGTCCACCTATTTTTGGCTTCCTTTTCCTTTTGCAGGGTTGGCAGGGTGGCCTTGTGGCAAATCTTGGACCATGAAGTCATGTAAAGACTCTGGCACACAGGGAGGAGGGCATGTGTCGAGGAACTCAGTTTCCTCATGGTCATATCCATCTATTTATACATACTCACCTCCCAACCACATGGTGATCCCATTCCCTCCTCAATAATGGCTCGGACTTTCCCTAGATCAAGCTGTGAGCCAGATCAGTGAGAGCTGCTTGCAGCTGCTTTGTTCCAACCAGCAGGAAAGCTGCCTCCATGACTTTTATTTCTAGATAGCCTTGGGCTATCTGCACTGACTCTTGCAGGGCATAACAGGGATGCTGCAAAGATTCTATCTCCCTATCTTGCTGTGCACCCTGATTACTTAACTTAGATATGATAGCTCACTGGTGCCTAAATAGGGATACCAGTAACCATGGTGCTCCCCCACAACTCCCCCTGACCTCAAGAAATCTCAATAACTCCAGGTGGGAGACCACATGATGCCCTATCTTCTCTTCATAGGGGTCCAACCTGTCAATTTAATCGATTGGCATGTGACTTGGGTAAACTTATACCTCTCATTTTGTTCATTTTAGATTGGTCACAATGTTTGAGCTACCAAAAGAAAATAGACACACACACACACACACACACACACACACACACACACACACACACACACACACACACACACACACACACACACACACACACACACACACACACACACACACACACACACCGAGAGCAGTTCAGTTTATACAAATGTTTATTACAAATTCAAAAGCTGATTTCAAACTGCAATATGCAAGCCCTTCCCAAATATACTTATCAATGCCTGGACTGATCCCAACTGCCAAAGCGAGGCAATGACTGCACACTTGTAGTAGGTTGTCAGGGAGCTGGTAGCAGCTTCTCCACCTCCCCCCGACTGGGACGTTGGCTGGACTCTAGAAGTTCTCCTTCTTGCTGAGAGACGTTGCCACCTCTCGGAGAGTCTCAAACTTCAGCAGCGGGACCATGGCTTATATTACCCAAAAACTGCTTATCCAACCATCTATTCCCAGCACAGCAAGAAAGATAAGCGAGCAAGCTAGCATGCTAGGCTTCTATCGAATAACATAATTTTCAGTTTATCACTTTGAATACAATGGTTTATTTTGCATCAAGGCTAGGCCTCTGACAGTCTGTGACCAAAACAAGCAGGAAGATTAAATGTTCTTGGTACACAGATGTCCTTTCGTCAGATAACAGCATCTCTGGCCCTTCGGTGGAATTTAACTTATGTCTGATGATTGTAAAACACAAGCAGGTTCTCAGCCTTGCAGAACCAAAGGCTGCAAAAGTAAAAATCACGATTTAAATCCTCCATTACAACATGGTATTGCCCTACTAGCCACACCACCAAATGACTAAAACCCTAATGGTCTTTGGTCCACCCGGTGATTTTGTAATCTGAACCCAGGGTCCCTTCCCTATCTGTGGGTCGATTCCTGATGTCCCTCTTGATGAGCAGATATACAATCACACTTGCACTCGACAGGATGCCCATGCACATACTTGTTAATACAATCTCCCAATATTCCACTCGCACATGGTTAAGACTCCACGTGCATCCAGCCGAAACTCTTTGAACCCTACTTGCAGCTTCAATTCTCATGTCGGGAAGAGTATCAGGTTTCGTCATAGAGATGAGTCTGGACACGTTACATTCACACAAAACTTTAGTTAACACATGGATGAGAAACAGGAGAGAATGTTAAATGTTACTCAATTACTATTTCACTTAAGCAATGATATAGACATTCACCTTGGACCTAGTGAGCCTATACTCGACACGCTTACACTTAAGTACGCACTCTACAAATGGGGACTGTTATACACACCTGGTTCCCTGTACCAATGGGGGTGTGGCTCTCTGCAAATATTGATCTATCACAATACTACAGCTTAGATTAAGCCTAGTGCATACCTTACACACGACACTTCCAGTGATGTCCACTGTAGCGACCTGGCATTGAATGATGTCCAGGGCTTGGATCCTGAGGCAAAGAGAAAGAAAGTACAGTATGTTGGTGTTATATACAGTGCTAATCTGTGCTTCTAGCCAATAATGATCTTAGTTGTTTTAAATTAGCCAAGGTGTGCATTAATGGGTGGCCAGAGTCCAACCTTGATTTACTGGTGATGTGACTTCTGAATAAGTTTCAGACAGGGAGGACATGCAGCAATTACATAAATTCCAGACAGGCAAGGAGGTCACATTTCCTCCACACACATTATGTGGAGTCCATGTAGCAGAGAGGGCAATGATTTCACAATTCAGGCAAGAACTCAGAAGCCACTGAAACCCTTAAGTCAATATATTAAACAAAATTGGCATTTTAATTTGAAACCAAATTATTGCCAAAGCCAGAAATTTTAAAGAAAATGTTGGGACTCTGCATAGGGCTCCATCTTCATATGTCAGAATTGTTCCATGGGCTTCAAGTAATTGATGGATGTTTTTCTTCCTTTGTATCCCATATGCTTCTATCACTGTTAGCCATTATCCCGGGGTTTGTGCTATTTGCTGAGATGCCCATGACCCAAAAAGTTACATGTATTAAGGGCAATAATTACACTGGACAACAAAGATTTTGTTTCCTGAACACCTTTGGGTGCATTTTATGGATTTTGGGTTGCTGATCACGAAAATCACATTAAAAGTTTCCTATGGCACATTGTTTTTAGATATAACCTTTTTTTGTGATTTCCTGTCATATTTTATACCTGCTCGTATATTGCCCACAAAGCAAGCTCTTTTGGTCAGTTTTCACAGTGCAGATGCTACGTAACTATTGTCTTAGGCATGGGTATGCTTACTCAGGGTAGATGCAGAAAGGCTATAAAAGCAGCTCACATATATAGATGTTGTGCATTACATTTATATAGATTAAATGCATATTGATGCACAAGGCTCAAAGATCCACCATGACTGCACTTATTAAAAAAAGACTGAATTCTAATTCGGTTGTAAAATTGGTGAGCAAGACAAACCATGGGCTCCTCACATTTGTTGTGCAACATCTGCAGTCAACCTGAGAGTTTGGCTCAGATTTAACTTGCTACATTCAATAAAAATTATGGTAATTTAATGTTTCTCCAACTTCGTATGTTATATAGCAAATCTGAAACCAACATTGGTTTCAGCTTGAAGTTGTCTATCATAATCCCCATTTTTTTTTCAGGAAGAAAATCTTTTGAAAAAAAATGTTATCCAGTCTTAATATTAAACTCAAGTGATACTGCTATTGCAGCAGACTGAATAAATAGCTATAAACAGTTAATCTCTGTTTCCTGTACTTTTCATGCTTTCACTTTCCATTTAATTTTTATTGACAAAAGCCCTGCACACCACTTTACCAAATGCTAACTCGTAATCAGTATGGATGACATTAACTGCATTTCCTTTATCAATTCACTTTATTATTTTGTCAATGAACTCAATTAATTTGGCCAAAATTTATTAGCATTTTAATATTTTGCCTATTTAATTAATTGCTGAACTTCTAGGATAATATTAATTCTATCCTATTTTATAATCTCTGGAGCACAATTCATAAAACGACTGATCTTTAGTTAAAATGATTGATCTTTAGTTTCTTGATTTATTGTACTGTTCAATTTTAAGAAGTAGCGTTAAAAATCCATGGTCTATTCTGCCATTTGACTCGAGTTTGAAACTCTGAAAATGGTGCTCAAATTCTCAGTCAGGAGATGTTCAGGAAATTTGTTGATAAATACAAAATATTCCAGAATTATTATGTCAGGCTATCACTTGACTTATGTGAAAGACACTCCTCCAAGAGTAGCACCAAGAAACTGATAAGAAATTTGCTGGATAAGTGGGCTGGGATTTTCAAAGTTTTGCTCTAGTGTGATATTCTTCTTGTACTCTTTCATCACCATTACCACAACCTTCAATGGAAAATGCTAATAGAGACTAATCGTTGTTTTCTCTGATGCTTCACAGTGTCATTCCCTTTTATTTCATTAATCCACTCAACCTTTTTAAATTTATAAATCCTTTTACTATTCCTCTTTACATTATCTGACAAGGTTTACTCACAATCTTCAAACACATATGATTGCCTTTTATCCACAATTACCCATTTCTAAATTTCTCTTTAAAATAAAATCCATGGTTTGATTTGCTTTTGTGCTACCAATATCAATTTGTCACAGAAACGATTGAGATTGACTATTAAACATAAAATCATACAATCATACTGAACTGAAGGAAGCCATTGTAGAGAGAGAAGTCAGAAAATCCAGGCTTCTGTTATTTTTTATCTTTATTTTATGTTTTTTTTAGTAAAGTTACTTTGAGGGTTGGAGCAGGGAAAGAAACTCACAAATAACAATAGTTTGAACAGACAGCCTGGAATCTAATTCAAAGCTGTAAACAGCATTATTGTTTTCAATTTAAAAAAAACTATAACAATGGATGTTTACTCAAGAAGACATTAATTCAAAGAGAAGGCCATTTGTTTACGACTCAGTCTTTTGGGAAATTGAAATTGAAACAAATCAAGCAAGTCATGTGATTGAGACACATGAAAAACAGTATTTATTTCATCAGAAAATAATCTGGAAAGAGAATTGAAGTGAATTTGAGTGAGATGGTCACTTCTGCTATTTCCCCTTGTAAGAGGAGAGCAGTGAACTAATATAGACATTGTAACGGTCCTTTTAGATTGACCCATGTCTGGGTAAAGAAAACAGGATTATCCCTGTACTTGTATCATAACATTGTATTTAACCCTTGCCTGGGTTCGTGAAGGCATGAAGAGGGGAATTGTGATAAATCAGTCGTATGAAGGAACATTTCTGTGAAAGCAACTTGACAAGAATTTGTGAGTTTTGAGATCTAATTCATAATTAGATCTCATCTAATCTCATCTAATTCATAATTACTTCTAAACATCAGTTCTAAAGATTCTGTGTTTCAACACAATATTTCTACAATTGAAATTTGAATTGACTTTTCAGAACTGGCTGTAATGGTTTGGGCAACACACACACACACACACACACACACACACACACACACACACACACACACACACACACACACACACACACACACACACACACACACACACACACACACAATATTTGTGCATAGTTGGCATTAAATTTATATTTAATTAAGATGTTATTATAGAAGGCCGAATGACGGCACAGTTAGATGGGCCAAATTGCCACCACAGTCACCTGACATAAGATGGCATGGGCCCCCCTTCCCTTCCAAGGAGAAGCCCACAGAGATGGTGCTGCTTCCTGGTTGTGTGCTGCTGGACAGGTTGTGATGACATCACTCCATAAGGCCAGCGCACCCTTCTCAGGAAGTGTGCAGCCCCCTCAAGCAGCACAAGGAATTTCAAATAATGTTTAGTTACTGGTTCACCTCGTGCTGTGTGGACGTCTCTCATTTCGATAGCACTGATGTTAGCAGATGCTACAGTGGTGTCCCTAATCATTCTAATGTCTTTGGAACCTACCTCAAATGCCACAAATGCAGGATGCTACTACGGCTACAGTAGCAATGGCTGTGACCAACGATGTGGGCATGCATTTGCTGCCTTTCTGGGCAAATCAACCTAGGAATTAGTTACAGCTGGCCAAGTCACAGTTCCAGATCAGAGGCATTGTCTCGGATGACACCAAGTTCTGGCACGTCGTCAACACCCTGGATGCTCTACTGCAGCAGAAATAAGATCCTCATGGAAAATCCTCCTATGGAGCGTAAGTACAAACATTTCTGGCATTTCCTCCTCGATTTCCTGGAACTCAGCTGGCATGAGTGGACCATCCGCATCCTGAATATGCAACACCTGGGCAATAGGAACCCCCTCCAAGCTCATGTACAAAATGGTGGTCTTAGTGGGCAGATTCACAAACTATTTTTTTTTGTTCAAGGCCCTGTACCTCTCCAAGCTACCGGTGCACATTTCCTCAGCAATATCCAACATGGATTTCAATGCCTTACACCTGGGAGCCAAGGAAGCAGACAGACTTTTCTGCACCCTGCAACCATGCTGTGTGGACACCTCTCACTTCGGTAGTGCTGCCATTAGCAGATACTACATTATATTATTAATAAAAAATATTGTTTTAAGATACCATTATTTTGGTATATTTCTATTGCTGATGGTTTATGATATAACACAAGATTTTCGGATTTTCCAGATTCTCGGACAGGACTTAAAATTCAAATTTAAGAAGGAATAAAGAAGAGACAAACAGGTAAATTTTTGATAGTTATTTATCAGCAATCACAGAATGCTTCATTTATCCAAACAAGCAGTTTTAAAGAAAAATAAAAATCCCACTGGGCATCTGTGGTACTAATGCAAAAACTCGCTAAATTTTAAAAGTTTGAGAGTTTTCAAAATCCCTCCATCTAAGTAAGGTTGAAAATTGGCATATATGCATCAGGTAACACAATCTTGGAGAGGAACAACACAGCATCAAAATTTCAGACCAACACTAAATTTTAAGATTATGATAGTAGTGAGGCAGTGTGACCAGTCACACCACGTTGAGGGTTGTTAACCACTGTTTTTATAAGGGCAGCATGAGCTCAGTCACCTGGTGCATTGTGACATCATAATCACTGCCCAGGGTGGGAGCTGGAAGGGATGCTGGAGTCAGACAGAAACCTCTGATGACGCCATTTTCCCATGACTGCCCCGCCACGTGGCAATATAAGCGTTGCCGGTTTGCCATGAGGATGTGCGCTGCGACAGTAGTGCATAAATGAGCCCAATGTCTTTTGGAATTTAATATTTGAATCCTTGAGAGCATATCTATTTTTTTCTACATTTAAACAAGACATAATATTTTTTAGCCACAATGCATGTGTAAGTGGGGTATTATCTTTCCATTTTATCAAAATTGCTTGTCTGGGTATCAGCAAAGTAAAAGATAAAATTCAACTTATTGAATTATTGAATTATTGAATAAGAACAATATGTTCTGTTGAGATATTCCAAAAAGATCAATTAAAGGGCAAAGTTCCAATTTTAAATTTAAAATCACTGATAGTATTTGAAAGACATCCTTCCAAAATTTTTTTCTAAGGTAGGGCAGGTCCAGAACATATGAGGCATCATCTTTTTTCCATTTGTCTCATAAAGGATTCATATCTGAATAAAAATGGGACAGTTTAACTTTAGTTGTGTGTTCTGTAGACTACTTTAAATTGCAGCAAACAATGCCATGCACAAAAGGAAATACTGTGAATCGAATTAAAAATAGAATCTCAAACCTCATTGGAGAATGAAAGTTTAAAATCCTGTTCCCTGGTGTTCTTGATTTTAATTAATTGGCATGTCTCAATTTTTTGGGAATATTTTATTTTTCATTTTTCATAAATATTCATAATCAAATCTTTATATCAAAATAAATTAAACTTTTTCATACAAAAACAAAGAAAAATCCCTCTCTCATTCCTACAAAATATAAATCCACACACCGTCAGAGCTCACATTTATACTATCCATAAAATAATTTATGTGGGGATGACACATCTGAGGCTTGTCTTAAATTAACCACTTTGTCATAGATAAGAGATATTAAGCCTTTATAAGAAGTTCATAGTTCAAAAATGTATCAAGAACATTGGCCTCAGGGATTACAGGAAAATCAGAAATCTGAGATCAAATAAAATATCTAATTTGTAAATATCTAAAAAAATGAATTTAGGTAATTTGAATTTTTCCACCAATTGCTCAAAAATGCAAAATTGCTGTCAATAAAAAAATCTTTAAAACATTTAATACCCAATCTGTGCCAGTCATTAAAGATGGAGTATTTCAAAGAAGATTGAAAAAGCTAATTGAATATATCGGACTGGCAAAACAAAAACTCTGAAATTTAAAAAAAAACTTCTAAACTGTGACCATATTCTCAAACTGTGTTTAATTTTCAGATTATCAATTAATTTATATAGAGAAGAAAATAAAAAGGAATCTAGAATTGCCACATGGAAATTTCTTCGTAAAATTTATTTTCATTTCTACCCAATTAGGGTGGTTGACTTGATTATCAAATTGTAGCAAAAGAAGCACATTACATATATTGACCATCCAATAATAAAATCTAAAATCAGAAAACACCAAACCACTGCTCTATTTGACTTTCTGAAGATGAACTTTATTTAAATGGGGGCATTTTCCTTGCCATATCTAAGAAGATATAAGTAGAACTGCGTTTCCTTCTGCTGTATAAAAAAATTCACATTTTCCCTCACTCTACTCCCACTTCACTCGACTCTGCAAACAACATTTGTTTCCATCTAGTTCCCTTAAATGTGTTCTCTCTGTTTAAATGTATTTGTGGTGGGATCAAGTTTCATGTATTATTTAAATACTTCAAAATATGAGTTAATAAAAGCCAAAAGTGCAGGAAATACTTGGCAGGTGAAACGGCATTTATGGAAAGAAAAACAGATAAAGAACATAAGAAATAGGTCATTTGCCCTGTTGAGCCAGCTCTGTCATTCAGTAAGATCATGGCTGATATGGCCAAGGATTCAGCTCTACCTATTCAGTCATCCCCCAGTATGCTACTTCCCTTACCACACTAAATTCTATCTGTGACAATGATATCTATCAAAGAGGCAGCCTCTACTTCTTCCTTGGGCAGAGCGTTCCACAGATTCATTATTCTCTGGGAAAAGCAATTCCTCTTCATGTCTTAAATGTACTCTAGTGAATTGTTTTTTGTCTCACCTTCCAGTGGAAACATCCACGCCGTATCTATCATACATTCCTTTCATAATTCTATATTTTACTATAAGATCCTCCTCACCATTCTACTTTCCAATAGTTACTCCCAGGTTTCTCAAACTCTTTTCATAGGCTACACCCACTCATTTCTGGAATCAATTCTTTCACAGGTAAGGAGATCAGAACCAGGTGTGGCCTGACTTATGCCCTGTACAGTTGCACCAGAAGCTCCCTGCTCTGAAATTCAATCCTTCTTATACTAAATGCCAACATTCCACTCATCTTCTTGATTACCTGCTGCATCTGCAAACTAACCTTTTGCAATTTATGTTCAAACATTCTCAGCCATCTCTGCACAACAACATCCTGTGGTTTTTCACCACTTAAATAATCTATTTTAAGTTAAATTTCCTTTGATAGAACTTAGTAAAAGAGAAAAGATCTTTACAAAATGATCTGTGAAAGAATATTTATTTTCTTTTACCTTTTCTGCTTAAACCAATAAACTTCATTTAACACAAGGATGCTGTTTCCATTTCTCTCAATTCATTCTGCTCTCTTTCAGGATCTTGTATCATGTGATGTCCAGAAATGGACACCATGGTGCAGCTGAGATCTAAACAATGATTTAATGAACTTACTTGCTTTTATTCTTTATACCACTAGTTACCCAAGGATCCCAGACAGTTTCTCAATAATCTAATCAAATTTCCTAGTCACCTTCATAGATTTGTGCATGTGAACTTGATGTGCCTGTAATCCCTTTCCATTGGAGCATTTGGTTTACATTGAGTCTCTTCATTCTTCATTACATAATACAGTATTAATTTATTTGAATATTTTGGAGATGATTAAACAGGGTGCTTGGAGTAAAGATCCTGGAATGTTTATTTTTCAGAGGCATTTTATTTCCTAGCAGCAAATTTTGAAATTTTAGTCGTGTTGATCAGAGCGAGTGAAAGCAACACATTCTCAAGAAGGGTCCGGTTGAAATGTTTACTGTTTGAATCAGCGCGTGTTTAAGAACTCGCTCCCAGCAAACCCCTTGCTTTGTGGGGCGGAAGTGAGATTGGCTTCTTGGCTGAGGTCTGCCCTATACTCAGAGCCCTTCTGGTTGCCAATGGCTGTGGACTCACCTGCAACTGCTGGATCTGGTTCACTTGCTGTGTGGGTCATCTGCCACAAAATAAACCTTGGATGCATATATTTTCTACAGCAATTGAAAGCAAAAGAGTATTTGCAAAACAAATATAAACAGCAAATAAATGTTATCACTTCTCTTATCAGTCACATAATGCTGAACTGCTGTCTAATAATACCATTCGGCATTCTGCTTTTAAAGTTTCAACCAGTTTTTAAGCATCTAAAATTGTTAAACTGGAAGAACTCAATCAAAAGGAAGGCTGGTTATTCACCTGGAATTATTTTCTGGAATGTCTGTGGGTGTTAATGTTAAGTGTTAGAATCACAACTTACTGCTTAATAGAAATGAACAGAAGATGTACATCACAGACTTCACCAAATGGCAACAGGTATTGAAGTTAGCTGAGCTTCCCATGTCTCACCAAACAGGCCTAAAAAGAGTAGGAAACAACTATCAGCATGGCCAGGAATGTTATGGCAATCAAACACTGCCGAACAAAATGTTCTGAAAATATTCAGCAGGTCGAACAGCATCTGTAGAGAGAGAAAGAGGCAATGTTTCTGAAACATATATTCTGTTTTTCTCTCATCACAGATACTGTCAAACTTGGTGAGATTTTTAAGGGGTTTTTGTTTTTATTTTAATATATTATGGCTTGGTCAAGGATGAATTGGATATCAGTTTAATAAAAAAAATCTAGCAAAAATCTCTTCTTCTGTAGAATATGTATTATACTCAAAGTTTGGCTAACAAATTGGATCTAACTAGTTCTTGGTCACGGCCCTTTGTCTGTGGTGATACTAAACAAATTCAAGTTCAAGTTTATTTATCATCCAATTGCACAAGTACAACTTGATGAAGCCACATTCTTCAGTCCTCCATGCAACACACAGCACAAATAGACATATCACCCATACAAACAAACAGTACTCATATACAAATATTAACAAATAAATATTATTGTTGGTAAACTTGTAGATGGTATTATTGTAGGTGTAAAGTGAGTAGAGCAGGGGGCTAAGTATGTATCCCCATGGTGCTTTGGTACTGATGGAGACTGTGGAGATGTTCTTACCAATCCTCATTGGTTGTCATCTGGAGGTGAGGAATTGATGTTCTACTGCAACCATACCACACTATGATATAGCTGACCAGGATGCTCTCAATAGAAGTTGATAGGAGAGTGACCAGGAAGATTGGCCACCTTAGTCTTCAAGTACATTTGTTGTTGCACCTTACTGGCAAGTGAATAGATGGTTTTTTTTTGTGCAGGATAGGTCATGTTTTAACTGGACTCTGAGGAACTCTGTGCTTTCTACTTTCTCCACTACCAAGCTATTAATATGTAGTGAAGGACAGTTGACTCAGGTCCTCCAAAAGTCCGCAATCATCTCATTTGTCTTGTAGACATTGAAAATCAGGTTGGTATTCTCGCATTATTTCAAAAGATTTTCCACTTCTGTAGTATGACTCATTGTTCTTGCTGATGAGGCCAACTGCAGTCATGTCTTCTGCAAATGATGACTCTATTGGAGCTGGATCTGGTGTTGCAGTCATGGGTTAGTAGCGTGAACAAGAGTGGGCTGAATAGTCTCGAGGTCTGCTAGTGCTTAGCATGTTGATGCTCTACATTCTGCTGTCAACCTGGCCTTTCCATTAGGAAGTCCAGAATAGTTACAGAGATGGGTGTTGAGTCCCAGCAGGGACAACTTCTCCACAAGCCTCTGGGGTTTGATTGTATGATCCCCAAAAGCAATCTTTCTTCAACATCATTCATGGGAGGGAATGAATGGTCACAGCAACATTCTCCATGAGTGTTGTTTTTTTAATCAGAAAATCATTCGTTAAAACAAGTAAACTGGTGACATTATGATGGTTTGACTTTTGAAAAATTATTGCACATATTAGCTTCTGAGAGAAACAAAAAAATCTTCCTCATGACTTTTTAATTGTTCAATATAGCCAAAATGTATGAAGCAATATTTTGCAGTAGCGCAGGTATTCAACAGGAGTTTATTAAATGTAAATGAATTAAGTGATATCTGCACTGGTCTTTTGAAATAATTGTGGTGGAAATTCAGTGATACATTTGCCCCAAATACTTATATAGTTCTTGATCAACAAGAAGATTATTGGAGGTTTTAATTCTGTGCCTCAATACTAAGGCACAAAATATAGGAATTTTTTCAAGTACAAAATTGTGATTATTATTAGTTCAATTGGTTTTAGTTCTAAGTTTTGTTTCAGTAATTATTCTGCATTATTCCTTAATGACCTATAAACTCAAATATGATGAATGTGTGCTTGTGCCTGTGCATGTAATAAGTACAAGGAACAAAAGAACTTTGATCATCTGATTAATCCTGATGTAAACTGGTCCATACACAAAACTACCAAACATTAGCAAATTACAAAACATATCAAATATATAGATGGCAATGCCAGAATGGTGATGGAGAAAATGGTTTGGATTAAACTGCAGCATCAAGCAGAGTTAAGGGAGATTTACTTTGCATTTTGTTGCATGTTATCTGCAAGCTGGGAATATGTAATCACACAGATTCACACTAACCAGTATTGGAAAATGTGAAATATGTCATAAGATAGAATAATCCTGAGCCATGATAGATATTCTTTTGTGGTTAATGCAGAAGAGACACCTTCCTCTTATATCCTATCCAACAAAAATTAACTAGTCCCCAGTCTTGTTTAATGAATTATTATAGTGTTAAATGGAAAATATATAATTTGCTGTGTTTTAAACATTAATCACTAGGGCATTAGCCCATGAAGCTGGAAAATTACCCAGAATATGGTGAATGAAACCAGCCTAAAGATTACATAATTCTGATGCTTCGTGTGGAACCTCAGAGCAGCCCAAGAGCAATTGTAGTAATTTTGCTGACATCAAATTGCTGGAATGCAATGACCCCTCCTCCCCCCTCCCCCCCCCCCCACCCATTAATCCCTTTTGAACATAAAAACCCAGAGTCTTGTTATACTCCCTCTAGGACTGGCCTTACTATACTCCCTATACACTCATGGCTATGTGGCCAAACCCCACCCTCATTGGCTGTGTATTAGAAGAGAATAGAGTGACCAATGGCATGATGACATGATTACAATGAATCCTTCAACAAAATAAAGTGTCTGTCATTGACTTCAGCACACATACCAGGATGCATCAACAGAGCTGAGGTAGACATGGAGGACAGCTTCAACTTCTCAAGAGTAGACATCACCAACAACCTGTCCATCTAACATATTGATGCCACGATTAATAGAGATTGTTATTTCAGAAGCATGAGGAAATTTGGCATGTCTCTTTCCACATTTTACAGATACATTATAGAAAATATCCAGTCCAGATGCATAACAGCCTAGCACAGGAACTGCTTTGCAAGAAACTGCAGTGAGTGATGAACACAGTTCAGGCCACTGCAAAAGGTACCCATCTGTACCTTTCACTGTCTTGGGGTCACCCCACCCTGGTCAACACTACCTGTTGTATCAGTCGACTTGCCTGGATTTCACACAAAATAAAGCTTTTTGCTGTATTTCAGTATACATGACAATAAAAATAATCTGATTCATTTGAACTGAATTCAGATCAATTCATGCTGGCAGAATTCAGGAGCTATATAGCAGTTGCAAGACAGGAGGCAGAGCTCCATTGACTGGCCTGCATGTTCTGGTCTTTGGCCATCCATTTTCATGATGGCTGCACCTGTTCACATTAATGCAGAGCTGGCCACAAATTTCCACCTTGGAAAAGATAGGTTTCCAATCTCACGAAAACTTTCTTAAACTTTACTATACTCCAAGTCGTTTCATGTGAGCTCTTATGTGAGCCTGATAATGCCCTGGCTACTCCATGTGCATGCTCACCAGCTACCATTGACCACCTGACCCTTGAACTTCATCAAACTTCCAGTATCGGAATTTGTGGCCATGAGTATCTGATGAAATCATGCAACTGGCAATCTCTTCAAAGGCTTATTGCTTAGCAGATGAGGAGTGAACGGTTGGGAGATTGAATATCTCACATGAAAAAAATTATGGAGAAAAATGGAAATTTGTTAGAGGTGTACATCTCCCCATTTGCAACTTCAAAAGTGTGGATGGGGGCAGGGATATGGAGGTGGATATGAGGATGAACTTAACATCATGTTCAGCAGTCCCTCTGTCATGATGGCCACAGAATCTGTGGGATTCAGTTCATTGCTGACAATTCCATTTACTCCAGCCAACCAAAACAATGAACAGACAGTAACTGGTGCCGGACTGTTGATGCCAACCGTGGTTGCGAAACACTTTTGTCTTGCAAATGAGACAGAAGAATGATAATGAGTGTGTAGCAACAGTGAATGTGCCTGACATAGATGAAATTCCTAGGGTGTGAAAAGTGCCTGAACTGTGCTCAGAGAGAGGCAATACATGATACGAAGGCTTTGTGACAGAGTCAGTTGTGCAGGATAAGACCATAAGATGTAGGAGCAGAATTAAGTCATTTGGCCAATCAAGTCTGCTCTATCATTCAAATCATATTTTCCTCTCAACCTCATTCTCCTGCCTTCTCCCCATAACCCCTGAATCCACCAGTCTCCTCTTTAAGTTGATCCAATAACAGCCTCTACAGCTAACTGTGGAAACAAATTCTGCAGAATCACCTCCCTCTCATTGAAGATGCTTGACCATTACTACATTTTAGAACACTACATCCATTAAGAATACAGAATAGTATACCATAGTACAGGCCCTTCATTCCATGATGTTATGCCAACCTATGTAAACCACCTCTACAATAATATCATGCTTCCCTTTCTCACATCTGCACCCCTCTATTCTTCCATTTATTTGGACAATCTCTCATCAGCACTTGTTGGCAAAATTCCTGGAGCCTTTAGAAATCAGAATGCCTGAAATTCTAACATCCATAATACTAGTTAGGTTCAGATGGTGCCTGCACTTGCACTCCATTCCCATGGTTTATTGCAGAAAATTATATAACTGGCACAGACCGAATGCTGAAAACAATCTCAGTAGGCACATGAATTTCTCAGGTGAGATGCACCAGTGAAACCAGCAGAAAATATCACATTCTTGCGATTGTATATTTGGCAATGTAATCAAATTTTTAATTTGGGGGTCTCATGATGTAAGTTTCAGATACAGAGATGCAAATTATTATGGCCCAACTGAAGCAAGTAAGGCAGCCTCATTTAATGGGTCTCAATTATCCCAGTGTAACCAAATGGCTTCTGAGTGATTTGTGGCACAAAGACAAATTAACTGTGCTCAGCAAGGGCTGTAAAACACCGAGGAATCTGAATATATTGTAAGAATTCATTTTAATAATCTTTGGCAGAAGAAAATCTCTAATGGTCACTGAATGTTGCATAATGAATAACAATAAGGATATTTGCTGCTACATAGAAATAGTTTACATGCTTGTGTAAAAAGAAAACACAGGATAAATTCTGCTGTGATAAGAAATGACTTTGTACTTCAGTCAAGTCTTTATTCAGATTACAAGGAGGGGGAAGTAAAGTGACTGGCAGGTGTGTGCACAGGATACTGAGAGTTACAGCTTTCCTAACTCATCCTCCTGTTTTCACTTTTGGCAAAGATATATATACTGGAGCAGTGCTTGACAGATGTACGTACTGGAGCAGGGCTTGACAGAGATGTACGTACTGGAGCAGGGCTTGACTGCTGTTGGCTGGTGAATTAAATTCCCTGAAGTGATAACTGAGCTTGAGCATGCACATAACTCATTAATTTGTTTTAATCACAGCAGATTGGGAGGGCTTCATGGGACCTTGGCAATGGATCAACTCACTTTTCCCTGTATTCAATGAAGTGATAACTTGGACAGCACCAGAAATCAAGTGAGCTTTGACCAGCAATGTTGGCAAAGGAAAGGTACACTGGACGACATTTATTTTTTTTCAAAAGGTTTGCTTCCTGGAAGAAAATTGGGGATTTTGATAGGCAGCATCAGGATAAACATAAAGATAATTTCAGATTTTCTGTAACACGTAGGAAGTTGAAGAAAGATTAAATAAACTTTTATTGAATTTAGGTTGTTTAATCAAATAATGATGCTGACACATTCCGTTAGTTCAAACGACCTAGAAATCTTGCGCCGCTGATTTTCGTTTCTACTCAACATCTGATGCCTCTCATGTCAGTGTCCAACAATAACTGGCCAGCACTGATGGATTCCAGTTCCATTGCTTTTCCATTGTCACAATGTCCTGGTGAAGCCTTTCACCATTTTCATCACTGACTGAATCAAGATCAGCAGGGAAAAAAATCAAAGCGCAAATGCTGAAAATTATTTTTCAGTGGCATGTTGCACTTCATCATTTTGTATGCTTGGAGTAGATTTAAAATATGCCTGGAAATCGCAAAAATAGGTTATATGTAAAAATGAGTATGTGCAGGGTCAGCACCATATAATGCATGTTAAAAGGGGACATTAGTGATTTTTGAGGGGGGATCACTTAGCAGAGAGTGGGTGCTGGCAGGGACCTGCCAATAATACACTATTGTGAGCAGCAGCCTATCGACGGGTGGGCTGATGATCACAAGGGAGAGGGGAATCCAGGATGACAAGGTGGGGGGGGGGGGGTTTGCTGGCAGAGACCTACTGTCGTTAATGCCATCTGACCCTCTGACATGTGGCACAACTACACTTTTTTTTACTGTGTCATGTGTCGATAGACGCTACTGACACTTGAGGCATGCTAATAACATGACCGCTGAGGACGGGTGGAATGTCACCAGAGTGTGTCAACCTAAATGCTACTGACACTGGAGGGAGTAGGGTGGGTCTGATGGCCAAGGATGGCTGTGACCGTATGGGTGGGCACAGCCCCTCGTTTGTGGGGGGGGGATATGCCTGTGGATGCCCCCCACCCCCAGCGGTGCCAACCCTGGGTATGTGTTAGGAAAACTTTAAAATGATTTTCATGATCAGCAGCCCAAAATCTATTAAATACACCACAGAATGTACAGAAAGAAACATCTACATTGACAGTGTTACAGGCAAGGATCATTGGTAGTATGAAAAGTAGATGGTCCTGAAATGTGGGAGTAGCATCTGCTGTTTGAAGAGATGCCCTATCTGAGAGGGTGGTTGTAAGAACCAAAGGCTCAATTTTGGTTGTCGAGGAGCGTCCCATTGGTCCTGTGTCCTGAAGGTTAGTAGGCCATGCACAGTCATGTTAACTGCTGTGTGCGGGTAAAGGCAGGCACCATTGTGGTGCCGGAGGAGCATGGTGGTGCATGCGTGCTTGGCTCAGTGCCAGCAGCTAGCGGTTGGAGCTGGAAGCCAGCGCATTCAAAGGAACACGCACGGTAGTTTCAGGTGCATTTAAATATAGGTTCTACAGCCAGCGTTGGCAGTTGGCAATCCAAGGAGGGTGTGTTAGGTGGTTATGCTACGCTATGCAACATTAAATAACAAGTTATTGTACATGGACTGTTAAAATGTATGTAATAGGAATATTATGACAGAAAGTTACTTGTTAAGATTAATTGGTTATTTTACAGAAATTAGCCCTTCTGTGTTTATTATTATTTAAAGATTGTTTGAAAAAAATTCAACTGGGCTTTGTTATTGATTTAAGCAAGAAATACATCACAGACAAATGCCTAATTCAGCCTCCAAGTGATTATATTTTATTGGAACTAAGTTGCTATATTAAGTTGACAGGAATTAATTGTTGAAGCAAAAAAAATAGAAGGATAGAAGATAGAAAATAAATCCCTGTTGTTTTGGAGTGATATTGAAAATAATATATGGAATCTCTTTGCAGTTTGAAATCCACATCCATTGGCTGAGTAGCAACCAGAAGAAGAGTATGAAACTTCTAATTTGTGAGAAGATGATTTTGTTGACATTGGTAATGCCATTTCTTGAAAATCAGTGCTATTAAAGATGGTGCTGCAGTGAAAACTAGCTTGAATAACAACAGCACATTACAGCCATTAGAAGCTGTAGGCTTACGTCTGTGGACTCCTTCTGTGTATTTGTGGAACATTTTGAACACAGTTTGGATTTGCTGCCGCTAGTCCATTGGGGACTGTTGATTTGGCTTGTGTTTTGTGTGCTTGGTGTCAAGCTTGACTAACGATTGAACAAGATGAGTAAAATGGCCGCAGCTGCCAGTGGCATTACTGCTGAGGAGCAGCATATTGAAGACATGAAGGGTGTGGACCTCACGGCAGAACTGAAGTGACGAAGACTAGTTATCACAAGTGACAAAGGTGCTCTCGTCGCTAAACTGAAGCTGGCAATTAAAGAAGGAGAAGAGGGTAAAGACTCCGCAAAAGTACTGTGGATGACGTCAGCTGATTCTAGAGCCAGTGGTACAGAAATGGCTAAAAATGTGACACAAAATGTTGGTGAAGAGGATAAAAGGAAAGAAAACATATGATTCGAATTTGAAAAGGAGTTAGACCCGGGCAACAACCAATGTACCCAAAGTAAATCCATCAGAAAACTGCATCTTAGTGGGGGTGGTTAGGATAATGGAAAACTCTCAATAATGCCTGTACAAATTAAGACCAAGAATGGGAATATGACTACGTTCACAGGTATTTCATTTTTTTCTTGTAAAAAAGCCATGTATGAAATGACCGAACTAAAAGAGATCTGATGGTGGTAAGAAGTCATTACATAAAATGAGAGAGTATTTGATGCTAAGGCAGAACCCTTCTGTCTTACAAGACAAATCCTCCCTGAGCATAGTGTTACTGGGGCACAAACCCCAATAATGAACCCATTCGAAGGAGATGTCAACCAGATTTCAGTTATGAAACATGATGAATTATGGGAACAGCAAAAGACTAAATAAGAAATACACTTCTGAAGGAATGAAAACAGATTTATGTGAAAATAAATCAAAAGCATCTAAACCAATTTGAAGGAATTTCCTCTTAATCAGGTTATTGAGCCTGTTAACATTAAATGTTGCAAATTTTAAATTAGGCATCTTATTTATTTATATCTTGAAACCTCCTTGTCTGGTGTAGCAGAACCCCAATTCATATGCATTTCTTGAACCAGGAAGCAGGAAAGAAGTTCCAAAGTGGGCTCCAGGGCTTCCCATGCTTCATCTCTAAATATAAGGGCTCAGGCTGAGTTGGCTGGTCTTCAAGCTCAAAAAGATGCGCTTGATGAAAAATACTCCTTAGAGAGCAGCAAATGGAACAGGAGGAGCAACTAGGAAGCAGCAATTGGAGCTAAGGAGAAAAAGGGAACAATTGGGTTTGAAATCAAAACGTTGCTGAGAAGGCTGAAGTGAAGGTACTGACAAGTTTAAATGGATCTGTTATATGAAATGACCGAACTAAAAGAGATCTGATGGTGGTAAGAAGTCATTACATAAAATGAGAGTATTTGATGCTAAGGCAGAACCCTTCTGTCTTACATGACAAATCCTCCCTGAGCATAGTGTTACTGGGGCACAAACCCCAATAATGAACCCATTCGAAGGAGATGTCAACCGAATTTCAGTTATGAAACATGATGAATTATGGGAACAGCAAAAGACTAAATAAGAAATTCACTTCTGAAGGAAAGAAAACAGATTTATGTGAAAATAAATCAAAAGCATCTAAACCAATTTGAAGGAATTATTTTCATCAACAATAGATGAAAATGAAATATTAGAAGATGCTGCCAATACTGCTGGTTATTATTTCTGGGTAATCGATTCTGAGGCAGGACTAAAACAAATGACAGAACAAATCTGAAAGTAGCCTCAAGGTTAAAGCAGACAAGGTCAATAAAGTAATCTTGCAACACGCTGCAAAACTGGCAAACACAGAAAATTGCACTGATGGAATAAAAGGCCATGTGACTGCCAATGCTATGCAACTGCCTTCTGAAGAAGAAATGTTGAAAAAGGACTTGAAATATTGGATAATCATGAAAAGGGTGAACAGAAAGATTTTAATTTTGAATTTGAAAACAAAACTGGATTTCAAAAAGATGAGAATGAATCCAATGATCCTTCAATTTTGAAAGTGACCAAGGGAAAGGTCCAGAGAATGGTTGACACGTATAGAGATTTAATTGTAGATAGAATTCGCAAAGCCAGAAAACAGAAGAAAAGAATAAATGCTGAAGAAATAAATACAATTAATGAGGAAGCAGATGAAGTTTTATCAAGATGTAAAGGGTTGGAGGAGGAGAATTATCTTTTGAAAGATATGAAGTAATTGGTTAATAACACAGGACACTGACTATAGAAAACAATCAGGAATGTAACGTGAAGGCCCAGCAAATAATGATGCAGAAAGAAAGAAGAATTGTATTCCAATGACAAAGCAAACCTGTTGCTGGGAGGGTTAAGGAGACTCATTCAATGAAATCAAGAGGATCAGATAAATCTTCAAAATCTGGTTCTGAAAGTTCAAATTCTTACTATGAGAAGCAGAATGCTGGTAAAAGGAAGAAATCCAAACGACATGTTGAAGATGTACCTCATGTTAAACTTGAAAGGAAAGCTGAGTCTATTCATCTGAGGTTTGCTGGTCAACATTTTGGCTCTTGGATTCTACAGTAGATGAAGGAACTTTAATAAGTACAAACTGACTTTATTTTGTTGGAAATTTGAGTATGTACCTTGCCCACTACACAGATTGCAGAGTGGGGGTAAAGATGAAAAAAGACCTGAGTAATTTTTCAAAAGTTAAGTAGTTAATTGTTTATTAAATTGATATATGTGTGGTTGTTTTTCTTTATGATAGTAATTATTATAATTATAGACATACTGTCTTATTATAAGGAGCACCAGTCCCACGACACGAGCCATGCTGGGAGAGACATTCCCGTCGCCGATCTCCTGGGGAACGAAAACAGGCATTCGTGAGGGGTCTCATTGGTAGCCGTGCACAGAAGTGACCGAATGGCATGGAGCGCCTCAGGAAGAGCCTCATGCCAGTATTCTATGGACCACTCTTTTGACTAAAGGGCCAGAAGAACTGCCTTCCAGATCACCCCGTTCTCACATTCCACTTGCCCATTACCTCTTGGGTTGTAACTAGTCGTGCGACTAGTCGTGATGCCCTTTCATGTCAGGTACTGGCATAGTTCCTCACTCATGAAGCTAGACCCTCCAGTCTCTGTGGATAAATGTGGGGTAGCCAAACATGGTGAAGATCTGTGTCAGTGCCTTAATGACGGTGACCGTGGAGGAGTCTGGGCAAGGGATGGCTAATGGGAAGCAGGAGTACTTGTCTATGACCGTGAAGAAATAAACGTTGCTAATTGTGGAAGGCAGGGGCCCCTTGAAGTCCATGCCGAGGCGCTCAAAGGGCCAAGTGGCCTTTAAGACATGAGACTGGGGTGGGCGGAAAAAGCAGGGTGTGCAGAGACCTGGCACACCTCGGTCATGGTACTGACATTCCTGACGGTGTATGGGAGGTTCTGTGACTTGATAAAATGGTATAAGCGGGTGACACCCGGGTGGGAGAGGGACTAGTGCAGTGCCTGCAGCTGGTTGTCGTGGAGCGACACGCAGGTCCGGGAGAGGGCGTTGGGGGAGTCATTAAACTTCCCCAGACAATACTGGATGTCGCAGCTGTATGTTGCCAGCTCGACTCTCCAGCGCAAGATCTTGTCATTCTTAATCTTGCCCCTGTGTAAGGTGTTGAACATGAATGCCACTGCCTGCTGCTCAGTGAGGAGGGTGAACCTCCTGCAGGCCAGGTAGTGGCTCCAGTGATGGACCACTTCCATGATCGCTTTGGCCTCCTTTTCAATGGTGGGGTGCCCTAGCTCAGAGCCGTGGAGGGTCCTGGAGAACAAGGCAGCCGGGCACCCCCCTTGGTTGAGAGTGGCAGTGAGGGCCACATCAGAGGCACCGCTCCCCATCTGGAAGAGGGAGTTCTCATCCACAGCATGCATCATGGCATCTACGATGTCCTGTCTGATGTGCCTGAATGCTACCTGCACCTCAGGTGGGAACGTGAATGTTGTTGCCTGGGCCAGTGGGAGGACTTTATCCAAGAAGCAGGGAACCCACTGGGAGTAATAAGAGAATGCCAAGGCACCTGCAGAGGGCTTTGAGTGTGGGGGGAGTGGGAACTCCATTAACGGGCGCATCTGATCTAGATCTGGGCCGATGACACCATGTGCCACAATGTACCCAGGATAGTGAGGTGGGTGGTGCTGAACACGCACCTCTCTTTGTTGTAAGTGAGGTTCAGCTCCTCGGCTATCTGGAGAAATTTCTCCAGGTTGGCATTGTGGTCCTGTTGGTCATGGCTGCAAATGGTGACATTATCCAGGCATGGGAAGGTTGCCTTTAGCTTGTGCCAGTCTACCATTCAATCCATCTCCTGCTGGAAGACGGAGACACAATTCGTGACTCCAAATGGAACTCGACGGAAATGGTGCAAGGCCCGTCTGCCTCAAAGGCAGTTTAGGGCTTGTCCCACGGGTGGATGGGGAGTTGGTGATGGACCGAATTCAAGTCAATTGTGGAGAAGACCCAGTAACGGGCTATCTCGTTGACCATGTTGGCTATCCTTGGTAGGGGGTAGGCATCCAGCTGGGATGAGGGTAGTGATAGTCTAGTCCTTGGCAGTGAAGGCGATAGAGAAGGTGGTGGCATGGAATTTTTGCTTTAGTGAGTGAGCCACACTCATTTGAATGAAACTCTCAGTGTTGCCACTGTCGATTAGGCACTTTGTTACTTGTCCATTGATTTTTACATCCATCATGGATTGCCCGAGGTCGTGGGGAATGTCCCTGGTCAGTGTGGTGGCTGTTAGGACCATCTCGGGTCTGAGTCATCATTCCCCGATGGTGGAGGCGAGTTGTGATCATTGGTGTCTATTGCAGACATCGTGAGAGGTGAGTGTTGATTGGTGGTGCTCTCCATGGTCGTGGGGTGCGGGGTGCAGAGGTTAGCGGCATCCAGAGGCATGGTGTATGTTGGTAGCACGACATGGTCCTTGCCCATGTTGACCACGTCATCATCGCTGGAGTCCTGGGAGGGTTTTGGTGTCAGTGGCGTCTGCGCCTGTCCAGGCCAAGATTGCAGCACCATGTTGGAGGGTGAGGTATAGCTGGCCTTTTTCCCCAGCTGCGCCCAGTGCACTAGGGGAAGTGACATCATGCCGCTGGCTGTCAGGGAGGATGACATCATCACGGCTGGCGGAAGTGAAGTCATTCCATGGACCAGAAGTGGCATTGTTGTAGTCTTTGGTGGGCAGCGCTGGCGAGAGCGAGGGCTGGTCCAGGCCTATGGAGAGGCTAAAAGATGGGTTGCCGGGGCTGGGGAGGCTGGAAATGGCTGTGAGGGCAATGGCATTGTCCAACAATCGCACGTTGTGGGGGCTGTGTGGTTGGGGGGGGGGAATCGTAAGATTGTAGAGTGCCGCTGAGCTGCCAGCTGGCTTTGAGAGGTATACCTTCATGAAGTGGCCTTTCTTGTCGCATTCTGAGCAAAACTGGTTTTTAGCCGGGCAGTTTTGGCGTGATCGATGATCTGACCCACACCAGGATCCATTACTTACAAGAGTGCTAGGCACCCACAGCAGTGAAGTTTTCTTCTCCAGCTTAATCCAGAGCCACAGCAGCCGAATGTGCAGACCACGAGGAGGACTGAGGAAGCCTGGAATCGAAGGCTTCAGTGTACAGGGCTGCTGCCTCCAGGATTCAGTCTACCACAACTGTTTTGGTAGTGATTAGATATTTTCTTCCAACAGCTTCTTCCTGATGGCCCTCGCGCATAGCCCTTGAACGTAGACATCCCTGATTAGCCTCTCGACCTCCCTTTCATTTATCCCGGGTTCAGCCAGACAAAGTCGGGCCAACTCACGCTGAGCTCCCAGGTAAGACTTGGCCACCTCCCCGGGTAGTTAGGCTCATATACTCAGGAAATACCTTGCAAATACTACATTTGTGGGAGGTTTATACATGGTCTCGAGGGTGTTCATCTCTTCTGAGTACCCGATGCTTGGAAGGCTTGGGGACCCAGCTTTGATCGGAGTAAGATGAGTCTCTTTCGATAGGAGTCCAGGATGTCATTGACGTGAGCCTCAATGATCGCTTCAACTGTGTGCTTCCGGATCTCGAAGCGTGTTTGTGCTTCCGGGTAGTATGGGTTGATTTTGAGGCTCCCGACGCTCAGGAGCTTTTCATAGCAGCTTTTAAAATTTACGTCAAATAAATTGTGGTGCAGTGTCAGTCAGAAGCAAACACACAAAACCAAAAGACTGTACAACAGGCTTTATTTGATGTAAAACTCCACAGAGCCAGCTGTGAGGAGAGCTGCTGTAAACTCTGAGAGTGACTTCGAAGGCCCAAAGGGTGATTGACACCCGACCAGGTGGGGCTTGGTCCATTCAGGTCAGCTGATTGACAGCCAGCCAGATGATGTCTTGTCCCCATGCTCTCCTGCAGTTACAGACAGAGGTTGCCCCCTAGAGTAGGCCAGTGGTGTACCACCAGACTTCTATAGTCAGCCTTGGCAGTTGGCGACCCAAGTAGGGTGGGTTAGGCGCGATCATTTCTATCAACTGCTTAGCTGCACTTCTCTTTGGCTTGGCTTCGCGGATGAAGATTTATAGAGGGGTAATGTCCACGTCAGCTGCAGGCTCGTTTGTGGCTGACAAGTCCGATGCGGGACAGGCAGATATGGTTGCAGCGGTTGCAAGGGAAAATTGGTTGGTTGGGGTTGGGTGTTGGGTTTTTCCTCCTTTGTATTTTGTCAGTGAGGTGGGCTCTGCAGTCTTATTCAAAGGAGGTTGCTGCCCGCCGAACTGTGAGGCGCCAAGATGCACGGTTTGAGGCGATATCAGCCCACTGGCAGTGGTCAATGTGGCAGGCATCAAGAGATTTCTTTAGGCAGTCCTTGTACCTCTTCTTTGGTGCACCTCTGTCTTGGTGGCCAGTGGAGAGCTCGCCATATAACACGATCTTGGGAAGGCGACGGTCCTCCATTCTGGAGACGTGACCTACCTAGCACAGTTTGATCTTCAGCAGCGTGGATTTGATGCTGTCGGCCTCTGCCATCTCGAGTACTTCGATGTTGGAGATGAAGTCGCTCCAATGAATGCTGAGGATGGAGCGGAGACAACGCTGGTGGAAGCGTTCTAGGAGCCGTAGGTGATGCCGGTAGAGGACCCATGATTCGGAGCCGAACAGGAGTGTGGGTATGACAATGGCTCTGTATACGCTAATCTTTGTGAGGTTTTTCAGTTGGTTGTTTTTCCAGACTCTTTTGTGTAGTCTTCCAAAGGCATTATTTGCCTTGGTGAGTCTGTTGTCTATCTCGTTGTCGATCCTTGCATCTGATGAAATGGTGCAGCCGAGATAGGTAAACTGGTTGACCGTTTTGAGTTTTGTGTGCCCGATGGAGATGTGTGGGGGCTGGTAGTCATGGTGGGGAGCTGGCTGATGGAGGACCTCAGTTTTCTTCAGGCTGACTTCCAAGCCAAACATTTTGGCAGTTTCCGCAAAACAGGACGTCAAGCGCTGAAGAGCTGTCTCTGAGTGGGCAACTAAAGCGGCATCGTCTGCAAAGAGTAGTTCACGGACAAGTTGCTCTTGTGTCTTGGTGTGAGCTTGCAGGCGCCTCAGATTGAAGAGACTGCCATTCGTGCGGTACCGGATGTTTTTAGCTGCACTATGCAACATTTAAAAAACAAGTTACTACATGGAACATTGAATAAGAACATTACAGGAACATTATAATGGTTAATTACTTGTTATGACTAATTGGTATTTTACAGACGTTAGCCCTTTTGTGCTTATTGTTAAAAAATTATTTGAGAAAATTCTAATGGTATTTGTTACTGATTTATGCAAGAAACGGATTGCAGACAAATGCCTAACTTAGCCTCTAAGCGACTATATTTTATTGGAATTAAGTCGCTATCGTGGTGATTGGGGATGATGACTGCATACAGATTGAAGAGGTTGGTGATTATAAGGAAGTGAACTGTATCACTGGGAGCACAGGAATCCTGAAAATGATAGGGTGTTTACTGGGTAGTTTCTCAGACCCAGTGAAAATTCCCCATCCCCCTCTAGGTCCAATAAAAATACCTTAAAGATCTGTCCCTTTATATCTTCTGTAACCTGGCAATTTTTCAAAAAAATTTGGAGACTTGATCACCTGCATTCAGAAGTTAAACCTTCATAAGGAAATTAAGTGCACCATCTCCTCAAAAGATTTTGATGATGAACTCATCTTTTGGGTGGAGGTTGACTGCCAAGATGATCACATCACTCTCACCCTTGTACTGTTAAGCCCAGAAATAGGCAGGCCTGAAGTGGAATTTAAAATCCCACCTCTCCCAAGACCATGCACTTTTACAGTTAAAGTGATTTTTGTTAATATTTAACCTCTTCTGTGAAAACAAATTTACGACCATAAAATTGTAGGCTTATAGAAAAGCATGTGTGATTATGGACAGGTAGGAGCTCATGTTTATGGAAGCAGAGAAATAGAAACATACAGAAGGAAACATTTATAAATTGTTAAGTTTGGCTTCTGCACATTTCTCTCCTATTTAAATATTCTATGTAATCTTCATATAAAATGCAATAGCTCCAATCTGCCACACAGAGGCAAAAGCTGCATATAATTTCACCATAAGAATGACAGATATAATGCATTATCTTCCATTCTTGGTAAGTATAATAAACAAATTTGAGATTTAAACAATGGCAGCTCAAATTATGCCATCCATCAGGAAAAATTAGCTGTATAACTAATAGCTTTCTACCAAGTCATCCTGCTGCCAACTGTCAATATAACGACTATGCTTGGTATATGAATGTTGTGTATGGATACTTCCTTTCTTTGATTCTCAAGACTATATTGATTGTATGAGTTTTTTGATATCTTAGCACCTTGTCACTTCTTACCTCACATATCAGATTGAATCACATGGCAGAATTGTGGAATATTCGAGTTTAAAAGGAAACGGTTGGACTAGGTCTAACAATGACCTACCTAATTTGGTTCCTCATTAAGCCTCTTTTATAATCCAGCAATGAGTCCAACATGTGCACTTCCAATTGACCTTTGAAGTTTGCCATACTATTTACTTCAAATATGTAATCAGAAGATGGGCTCCAGATATGAATAGCTGTCTGACAATGTAGTTGTTAATAAATGATCATTCATTAATCACCAGAGATATTAAAATAATGTTATTTATAAATTTTAAACCACAGTGATAATTACATTGAATTCCATAAATTATTTCAAAAAAATTATACATGTGGTATATATAATCCCAGCTAACTATCCTGCCCTCCCACCTCCCCTCCCCATGACCAGAGGCTTGATAACAAAGGTCCAAGGGGCTACTCCAGAGGACATATAGAATATAGGACATAGAATTCTACAGCATAGACAAGACCTTCGGCCCACAGTATTGTCAGGATAGTCTGGATAGTGACTGCCTAAAATATTGTCAGGATAATGACTGCCTAGAATTTCCCTACTGCATAACCTTCCATTTTTCTCAGCTTCATATACTTATCTAATAGTCTCTTAAAAAATCCTAGGTGAAACATGATGGGCTGCAGATACTGTGATTGTAGTAAACACCGAAATGCTGGAGGAAATCAGCCAGTCTTTTCAGCATACATAGGAGACAAAAATATATTGCTGATGTTTCAGCCTGAACCCTTCTTCAAGGAAAAATCAGAAAAGGAAGAAGGATGATATATCAGAAAGTCCAGATGATCATTTTATACTCCTTCATTGGGTCAGTTTTCATCCTCACTCAATCTATCCTCATAAGGCATGACCTCTAATTCTGGCAACATCCTTGTAATCTCATCTGCATGCTCTCTTTAGCTTCTACATCTTTTCTGTAGTGAGGTAACCGGAATTAAACACAATATTCCAAGTTCTAACTAAGGTTTTATATAGCTGCAACATTATCCCAAGGCTCTTGAACTCGATCCCACAGTTAATGAAGGCTAATACACCATACACATTTTTAACAATGCTATCAACCTGTGCAGCAGCTTTGAGTGTTCTATGGACAATGATCTCAAGATCTCTCAGTTTGTTCACACTGCTCAGAGTCCTCTCATTAATATTGTATTCTGCCTTCAAATTTGACCTACCAAAATGAACCACCACACTTTTCTGGGTTAAATTCTCAACCCATCTCTGCAACTAATCAATGTACCTCTGTAACCTCTGGTAACCTTCCAAACATACAAGCCCACACTTACACCTCCTTATCCAGAACATTTATATAAATCACAAAGAGAAAGGGTCCCAGAACAGATCCCTACAGAACACCATTGGTAACAGACCTCCAGGCAGAATACAAACCATCTACGACCATTATCTCCCTTCTCTGGGCAAACCAATTCTGTACCCACAAAGCTAGGCCTCCTTGAATTTCATGCCTCCTACTTTCTGAATCATCCTTAGGTGGGATAAGTTATCAAATGTCTTACTGTAATCCAGAAACACTACATCAACTGCTCTACATTCATCAACATACTTTGTTACATCCTCAAAGAATTTAATCAGGCTCATGAAGCCATGCTGACTATCCTTTAATTAGATTATGCCTCTCTAAAAGCTTTTAAATCCCAAGGCTCAGGATCTTCTTCAAAAGCTTGCCCACCACTGAAATAAGACTCAGTGGTTTATAATTTTCAGTGTTATCTTTATTCCCTTTCTTGGACAGGGGAGCACATTAGTAGCCCTCCAATCCTCCGTTACTTCTTCTGTCCCCAGTGACGATTCAAAAATCACCAACAGTGGCTCAGCAATCTCATCCCTCCTTTCCCACAGTGGCCTTAGGTAAATCTATCTTCAATCACAAAGAAGGCTCATCAGCAGCTATATTTCGTGAGGTGCCAGAGGAGATTTAGTAGGTCATTGAAGACTCTAGTAAAATCTACAGGAGTACCATGGAGAGCATTCTGGGTGGTTATGTCACTGCCTGATATGGAAGAACCAACTCTCAGGACAAGAATAAACTCCAGAGGGTTTTAACTCGGCCTGTGACATAACAGGCACCAGACTTCACTCCATTGAGGACATCTACATGAGGTGGTGCCTTAAAAAAGCAGAATCCATCCTCAAAGGCTCCCACCACCCAGGCCATGCCCTCCTCACTCTCCTACCATCAGGGAAAAGTTACAGAAGCCTGAAGACGAGCTCTCAGTGGCACAAGGACAGCTTCTTCCCCATCATATTCCTGAATAATCAATGAACCAAAGACACTGTCTTACTTTTTGTGCCCTATTATTTTTATTTTTTATAGTAATGCTGTAAGATGGTTATAATTTACTCTATGATCCTGCCGCAAAGCACCATATTTCATGACTTGTTCATGACAATACATTCTGATTCTTAATCATGCTTCTCTCAAGTTCCAGCACATCCTCTTTTAATGTTAATATGCTCAAGTGTTTCAGTCCACTTTAGGTTATCCTCACAATTGCCAAAGTCCTTTTCTCTGATGAAGCAGAGTATTCATTCTGGACCTCTGGCACCTCCTTCAACTCCATGCATACATTTCCACTATCATCTCCGACTGGCATGCTCCTCACACAACACATCCTCTTGTTCTTCACATACTTGTCGAATGCCTTGGAGTTTTCCTTAATCCTGCTTGCCAAGGTGTTTTATGGCCTTTTCTACCTTCCCTAAGTCTTTCTTAAGCTTTTTCCTGACAATTTTACAATACTCTGGAGCTCTAATAGTTCCAATCTTCTTAAACTACCCGTAAGATTTTATTTTCTTCTTAGCTAGATTTTCTACATCTCTTTTACACCATGGTTCTTTCACTTTACCATCCTTTCTCTGCCTCAATGGAATATACTTGCACAGAGCACAATTCAAATGTTCGCTGAACATTTGCCATATTTTTGCTGTACATTTCCCCAAGTAAATCTGAAGAAGGACTTTTCCACTGGTTGCCCTTCTTCACTGTCTCACTACACATAGCATCGACTATTTTAACCCACTACTCCATCATCTGACCAAACACTTTGCTTCCAATTGCCCTGCCTACGGGTTTAAACTCTCTCAACAGATCTATCAACCTGCCCACAAGGATATTGGTCCCTTTTCAGGTTAGGTATAACCTATCATTTTGATACAGGCCATACTTCCCCCAGAGGAGATCCCAATGATTCACAATCCTGAATCCCTGCCTCCTGTACTAACTCCTTAGCCACGCATTTATCTGCCATAACTTCTGATTCTCGCCCTCACTAGTATGTATTATAAGCACAAATCCAGAGATGATCACCCTTGAGGTTGTCCTCAAGCTTCCTTCCAAACTCCCTATATTCACCCTTCTGAACCTTATCACTTTCTTATTTATGTCACTGAACCAAAGTGTGCCATGATATCTAGATGCTCACCCACCCTCTCAAGAATTCTATGGATTTCATCAGGAATCATTTCTGACCATGACACCTGGGAGATATCATACTATCTGAGATTCTTGATCCCTTTCACAGACTCTCCTGTCTATTTTCCTAAGCAATTAATCCCCCATTACGATTGCTCTCCTCCTTTCTTCCCTTCACTTCTGAAGTATAGAGCTAGAGCCTGTGCCAGAGCCTGGCTGCTGTGGCTTTTCCCTGGTAGATCATCACTTCAGCAATATCTAAAATAGTATAGCTGTGCTTGTTAATTGAGGGGAACAGCCACAAGGGGAACAGCACTGACTGCCTATTCCTTTGCCCTCTCCTGACAGTCACCCAGCTTCCTGCTTTCTGCCTCCTTACTTTTCTTGTCTATCACTCCCTCTTCATCCTGAATGATCCAGAGTTCATCCAGCTCCAGCGCCAGTTCTCTAACATGGTTTGTGTGGACCTGCAGCTGGATGCATTTTTTGCAGGTGTAGTGATCAGGGATACTTTGGAATTTAAACCTAGACTACATCTTCTCACAAAGATAGATATGAACAATCGAACTGAGCGATGCTGAAGAAGATCAGGGGTTGTATCACTAAGTCCTGGCCAATATCTGTAAGTCATTAAATGCCACCTAAGAACAATATTTGTTTATCCTCTTGGCACTTTCTGGTGGAGTTTGTGATGCATAAAATGCCTGTGGCATTTTTATTTGTAATATTGCACCTACATATGAACCACATTAATTAATTGGTTGTAAAATCATTTCTGATATTACAATGTGCAGGTGCTCTCATTCTCCTTGTATATTACTCTTTATTTGCCCCTCTGGTGCTGATGACAATAATATATTCATTTATTAATAAAATTAATGTGTGACCTTAGGTTGTTTGATCCAATTTGAGCCTAGAAGTCAGATCAAGGTGTGCACAATGATGCGTAGCAAATCAAGGAATTGGCTCAGAAACTGCCGTGTCCACACTTGAGTGTGGATGATATTCCTGTTGGGCACCTAATGACAAATAGGTCACACACCACAGATGGAAAATGGATTTTGTGTATTCCCGTTGACCTTCATTGTTAATTTAAGTACAATTTACCCTTTTATATTATAGTTGGTCACTGACTATTTAAATTAATTGGTCCCGGCATGCCTGAGGCTGTTCTGCATAAAATCACAAATTAACTTTTAACACAAGTTACAGTATCTCTCATATCTCGTTACATAAACAGGCACAATCTATCCAGTTCAATTGTTTATCCTATCTGTTATTTAACAACAATTTCCTCTTTTCTATCTTAAATGTCTCAATCTCCTTCTCTGATCTTTCCTAGCCAAACCAATTAGTTTTCATCATTGCCAGTGCTTACTGCATAATTCAATGACTAATTTTGCCCCAATAGTGACTTTTTTTTGTTACTTAACTACTCTTTGGTCCCTTTTTTTGCTTTATAATCAATTCCTTTTTAAATGATCATTGACAAATGAATCACATGCTTAGAAGGGTCAATGTTGCAATAGGAAAGGTGAAGCTGTGGTGGGACAATGACCATTTGGGTTGCTCTGCCGAGGAAGATAAGGTTAGGTTGAGGATGGGAGTGAAGGGTGTGAAAGGTGGTGGATGATGCAATCACGTGGAAAAAAACGGCAGTCATTATTGCATGGTGGGAGGAGGGAAAGGGTCAAGGATGAATGTGTAGTGAACTATGTAGAAGACTATGTGTAGCTGGTGGGGGATGGTGGATGCCTGGCATTCGATACTTGATGCAAATGAAAATGGATGTATTTAGGAGCCCAGCCATCAGTGTAATGTTGGGGTCTGCGGGGAGATTACACTAACATTGGAGCAGTGGGGAGGGTGGTGGTAGGGGAACAGTGACCAATTGATTTTCATTGAAGATCATCAAGAATATCAATGCAGGAGTATGACAATGTTGCCCATGACGTGCCTAATGATGGTTGTTGTTGAAACAATGTGTTCCAAGGTCCTGTGCAATGATACAAAATAAGCAATGGCATGGGAAATGATGTCATCTCAGAGCAAATAAATAGTATTGGTTTCAATCGGAAAATGCTCAGTTGAATGTTTCAATTTCAAGGAAATTGGATAGATTGCTGTTATGCTTCATTCATGGATAGAAACTGATTTCTGGTTGAAAAACAAAGGAAAAACAGCTTTATGCAATTGAATTTTTAAGTTACTGTTTCTTTTTTTGTGAACTATAGAGTCATCGAGCAATACGGCATGGAAACAGACACTTCCATTCAATACTTCAGTGCCAACTGTCCCATATCCACCTATCGCCAATGACCCTTGATACTCATCAAGTACCATTGCCTGAATGTTCTCTGACATGTTTCTGTCCTGATTCACTTCCCACAATTAGATCTAACTATGTTCCCTCCTTTGCACCTTGTTTAATCAAAGTCTCCGCTCCATCCTCAACATCCATTGGAGCGCTCACACCCCTAACGTCGAGGTACTCGAGATGGCAGAGGTCGACAGCATCGAGTCCACGCTGCTGAAGATCCAGCTGCGCTGGATGGGTCAAGTCTCCAGAATGGATGACCATCGCCTTCCCAAGATCGTATTATATGGCGAGCTCTCCACTGGCCACCGTGACAGAGGTGCACCAAAGAAAAGGTACAAGGACTGCCTAAAGAAATCTCTTGGTGCCTGCCACATTGACCACCGCCAGTGGGCTGATAACGCCTCAAACCGTGCATCTTGGCGCCTCACAGTTTGGCGGGCAGCAGCCTCCTTTGAAGAAGACCGCAGAGCCCACCTCACTGACAAAAGGCTAAGGAGGAAAAACCCAACACCCAACCCCAACCAACCAATTTTCCCTTGCAACCGCTGCAATCGTGTCTGCCTGTCCCGCATCGGACTGGTCAGCCACAAACGAGCCTGCAGCTGACGTGGACTTTTTACCCCCTCCATAAATCTTCGTCCGCGAAGCCAAGCCAAAGAATCAAAGTAGTAGATATGTTGTAAGGGTCTTCATTCCCCACATCTGTTTCTGCTGCCTCTTTTTTTAACTAATTGTTTTGGGATTAGTTGAAATCTTCCATGTTTAATACTCAATGTCCTTTACTCATTTCACATATTTCTTTTTATACTTGTCTTTTTCCACTTCCTTTTTTTGTTAGGAATTGGCAAGATCTTTTAACTTGTTATTTAAATTTGAATGATTCTGTGCCAAATCTTGTATAACCAATATTCCTTTTTCTATCTTCCTTCTAATTATAGCTCTCACTCACATTTTTTCTTCTCTTCCCTTTCTGATGAAGCCTTAGTATTTAGTATTTGCAGTATTTAGTTGTGTATTCCTCATAAAGCCACATTTCAGATATTCTGATTTCATCTGTGTTTTGTCTCTCTACTTCCTCGATTTCATTTGACTTTTCATACTGTTTCTTAGGTGCCAAGGAATGGGGAGGGGTGGGTGGATGGAAGAATGAACCTGAGAGTCATGCAGAGAACGGTCCCTCTAGAAAGCAGAATGAGATGGCAAGGGAACAATGTAACTGGTGGTGAATTTCTTCCAGCTGGTGAATTGATAAATGTTCTTCTTCTTTGGCTTGGCTTCGCGGACGAAGATTTATGGAGGGGGTAAAAGTCCACGTCAGCTGCAGGCTCGTTTGTGGCTGACATGTCCGATGCGGGACAGGCAGACACGGTTGCAGCGGTTGCAGGGGAAAATTGGTTGGTTGGGGTTGGGTGTTGGGTTTTTCCTCCTTTGCCTTTTGTCAGTGAGGTGGGCTCTGCGGTCTTCTTCAAAGGAGGTTGCTGCCCGCCAAACTGTGAGGCGCCAAGATGCATGGTTTGAGGCGATATCAGCCCACTGGCAGTGGTCAATGTGGCAGGCACCAAGAGATTTCTTTAGGCAGTCCTTGTACCTTTTCTTTGGTGCACCTCTGTCATGGTGGCCAGTGGAGAGCTCGCCATATAACACGATCTTGGGAAGGCGATGGTCCTCCATTCTGGAGACGTGACCCATCCAGCGCAGCTGGATCTTCAGCAGCGTGGACTCGATGCTGTCGACCTCTGCCATCTCGAGTACTTCGACGTTAGGGATGAAAGCGCTCCAATGGATGTTGAGGATGGAGCGGAGACAACGCTGGTGGAAGCGTTCTAGGAGCCGTAGGTGATGCCGGTAGAGGACCCACGATTCGGAGCCGAACAGGAGTGTGGGTATGACAACGGCTCTGTATACGCTTATCTTTGTGAGGTTTTTCAGTTTGTTGTTTTTCCAGACTCTTTTGTGTAGTCTTCCAAAGGCACTATTTGCCTTGGCGAGTCTGTTGTCTATCTCATTGTCGATCCTTGCATCTGATGAAATGGTGCAGCCGAGATAGGTAAACTGGTTGACCGTTTTGAGTTTTGTGTGCCCGATGGAGATGTGGGGGGGCTGGTAGTCATGGTGGGAAGCTGGCTGATGGAGGACCTCAGTTTTCTTCAGGCTGACTTCCAGGCCAAACATTTTGGCAGTTTCCGCAAAGCAGGACGTCAAGTGCTGAAGAGCTGGCTCTGAATGGGCAACTAAAGCGGCATCGTCTGCAAAGAGTAGTTCACGGACAAGTTTCTCTTGTGTCTTGGTGTGAGCTTGCAGGCGCCTCAGATTGAAGAGACTGCCATCCGTGCGGTACCGGATGTAAACAGCGTCTTCATTGTAGGGGTCTTTCATGGCTTGGTTCAGCATCATGCTGAAGAAGATTGAAAAGAGGGTTGGTGCGAGAACACAGCCTTGCTTCACGCCATTGTTAATGTATACTGAGGTAATTTGGTGAAGGGTAAGGGCCAAATGAACTCCATATCTGTTCAGGCTGGGTGGAGTGAAGGGGGTCGGATCTGAGAGAAGAAATCCAGGAGAATGAGGAAATGTGAGCCACAGTTCCATCAAGAACAATCAAGGTGAAGCCATGTTCCAAATAAAGGAGAACATTTCAGATTCCCTAGAGTGGGAGTCCTCATCTGAAGAACAGATGTCAGGGAGATGGAGGAATTGGGAGAGAGGGATGGCATTCTCAAAAAGAGAAAGGGTGGAAGTGTGTTTGAGGTAGATGTGTGAGTTAGTAGGATTGTTGTAAATGTTAACAGATTGCCTATTCCCTGATGCTGTGATCAAGGACAGGGAGATTGGTCTCAGAAATAGTCCAAGTAAATTTTAGGATAGGGTGGAAGTTTGCAGAGAAAACAATAACATTTACAAGCTCCACTCAAGTGCAAGAAGTATCACCAATGGAGTTGTCAAATATAGTGAAGAAAGAGTTGTGGTGCTAAACTACATCTGGAATGAGGACTGTTTAAATAAAGAACAGACATAGCAAGAGTGCCCAGAGCAACACCTTTGATTTGTAGGAAGTGAGAAGGATCAAAAGAGTTGTTTAGGGAAAGAAAACATTCTCCGAGGGAGATGAGAATTTTGGTGTAGCATGAATAAAAGCTCTCACAACTGGAGGGAGAACAAACACTTTTATTAGCTTATAACTAAGGGTAGGGTTCAACAGTAGTCTTCAGAAGGGTTCTGGGTTTAGGTGGGAAACCAAAGTTATATGTGGACAGATGGGGGAAGAGCCAGGAGGCGGAGCCAGCCATCAGCACAACATCCTACCAGTGAATCCCAGTTTACTGCAGGAAGTTAGATGGATTTTTGCTCCAGGAAGAAGTGAAGGGGACTTAGAAATTCTTGAAGGGGAAAATCTACACTGTCCAAAGGAGACTGTGAAAATTCCACAGAAGCAGTTTTGCAGATGAGGATTAATCCTAAATCCCTGGAGCTGTGAAGCAACAGAGCTAACTACTGTGCTGTGTGTCACCAAATTAGGTAGCAAAGAAATATAGCTGATTCATCGCTGATGAATTGACTCCTAATAAGATGTTTTTTATTGCTAACTTAAATTATAATGCACCTGATGTGCATGGCTGCAGCAAGTTGGCGTGATGCATGTTTCATATATATAAATATTTAGGTCAGCCTTCAGAAATTAATAAGCCTTACTTGTGACAATGAAACAGCTAAGATGACAACAAAGAAAAGCAGAACATATTACAGCAGCAGGTAGCCAATTTTCAATCCCTTTCAAATTCCATCTCCTTCATTTCACAGATTGACTTGGCAACTGCCAGCAGTCAATTACTGAACAAAATCTACTCAATTTAACTCATTTTGCAAGTTATTTTTACTAATGTGCATATGTGTATCTGTATATTTATGTGCTTTGATTGTGTAAGTAACTGATAGCCATTAATAAGGTTGATGTGCTTTATTGGGATATCATTTGTTTAAGTTTAGGAAAGATAATTCATGACAGTTTAAGTACCTTAGCACAACATCATAGGCCTATAGGCCTATTCAGTCCTGTAATGTTTATAGTTCTATGCCTTTTTTTAATGATACTTCGACTTATGTAATGCACTATTGTTAGACCAAGTGTCAAAAGTTACAGAATAAAAATAAAACCATCATCCAATAAAATATTGCTTTCTTGAGCATATTTACTTTCCATCAATTTTGTTTTGCTGTTTGGCATATTTTGTCTGCCTGTGGAGGACATTGACACTAACATAAGGAGAACAAATGGGTTTGGGTACAATTAGTGTAAAAATGGGTGATCGGTGGTCAGTGTGAATTTGCTTTAGGTGAAAGACTTGTTTCTGCACTGAATTGCTATGACTTCATGGCAAAATAAAAATGCTCAGGTTTTCTTTTACTTGATAGTGCCCAGAGAACTTTTTGTCAAAAGTGCATGCACCACATTATGACCATTATTTTTAGAGTTTTAAATTTAGATTAACAGGTAAGCTGCCTTAAAGGTAAACTAAAAACAATTTAAATGACTGGAAGGACCAGACATGCAGTCATTTTGTGTTGATGTGGGAACCGGAGCTCTTTGATTCTTAGTAAATTACATATAAATCCAGAGCAAGCAATCACAAGAGGGCTCTGGGAAGGGGAAGCAAGGCTTATAAAAAACAGGAGAGAAAATGAAGAAAAATATCTTTGTGACTTTGAGAAGTACCTGAAAGAAAAACAATAAATCTGAGACATCAATCAAAGGTAAATTGTGTTTGATGAACTCCAGTTTGATTGCCATTTATTCTTAATTTACTCAAGCTTTTAATTTGTTTCATAATTTAGACTGGTGTCTGATTAATTATTAAATGAATTTCACTGTTTCCTTAATTAATCAGATCTCAGCAGATAAAATTAAGGTTAATCACATAAAGATAATTATAAGATGTTTTTTTTCTTTCTTTTTAAATCTTTTTTATTAGACTTTATAATAAATATAATGAAGAAAATGGAATTAAACTGAAAAATACAGTATCACACACACACACACACACACACACACACACACACACACATATATATATATAAAAATATATATATATATATTTATTTATATATATATCTATATATAGATATATAGATATATATATATATCTATATACATTTTTAAAAAATATATATCAAGGTAAAACTTCAAACAGTATAAACTCAGTCCCCTCTCCACACACACACACACACACACACACACACACACACACACATATATAATATAAATATTAAACCTACTATTAAAAAAAAGAAAACTTTTTAAAAGCAATCAATTAAAATCTATTATACAAAATAAAACACATTTAGAGGAACCAAAACAATGGGCTCAATTTTTCAAAACAGGTGAATTAGCAATACATTAATTTGGTCAAGTTAAAGGCAAATATCTGATTATTGTTTTTAAAGCTAAATTCATTTTAATACACAATTGTATGTTAATAAAATCAGTTCTGCTTGTGTGACATATCTCTAAAGGGTGGGAAATTGTGGGAAATGTAACTATTGCGAGCTGAACTGAACCAATTTAAGTCCCACCGAATGCAGACTCTGCCCAAACATATTCACTAGGGTGAATGTGGAAGGCAGGCTAAGCAGACAATCTATCCCCAGGGATATCCAGGAAAGCACAGGTAAGACTCAGCTGTGAGTGAGTCTCATGCACCTAAAATCTCTTAACAGCTTTTGACAAAAGCAAGGTTGGAGGTAGATTTTTGCCTTATGACAAGAAGGACCTTCAACAAAAATAAGAATTAAAAAAATAAATTCTAGGGTCAAAGGAATGGGAAAGACCAGGGCCAAGGCCTTAGAAACAGAGATTCTGTGTCCCAAGGAGCAGGGGAGACCAGGTCGAAGGCCCGAGGAGTGGGAGATTCTAGAGCCTAAGGAATGGGAGATATTGGGTCCCAAGGATTCAATGTCACTGTGTGAGACTATAAATGTCATATGATGTGGAGATTTCTCAAAATTTCAGCACTGGCCAATGACAAATCCAGGAGACCAGTTGAACCCTCTGTGTCTCTAAATCCAACCACAGCCAGCATGCTAAGAGGATTGAGCCACCACTGGCCACTAGACTGCCTCCACTGCTCATCCAGGTATGGCTCACACCACTACGCTCATCCCTTTGTTTATTCACCATCTGCCTGCCCAGACCAGAGGCATGAACACTGAACATATCATCCATCAGCCTCTCAGCTAAATGTCATTCAGGCAGAGATGAACCATTTTTGAACAGACAGCATGCACATGTTCATCCCTAGCTGTCACTGCCTTTTGTGCACCTTGGGAGAAGTTGAGTCTGAAGAAGTAACTGTAAATGGATGAGTTCAGTATTGAGTCTGTGAGGCTGCAACAGGTTCACATGGAAGATGAGGTGGTGTTCCTCATGAAAACTGGTGCTGCTTCAGTGAAATGTGAAATAATTGTCGGTGGAAATTTCTGCAAATTGTGTTCATTTACTGGCTTTTGAGGAGTGTAGAAAATTAAACTGATTGTGTTAAAGTGTCCTTAAAAGTTTCTTAAAGAAGCTGACGCATGTATTCCAATAGAAATAGAAAATGATTCTTTTTTTTTAGAAATTGAATTTCAGTTATTTAAAATCAGATTATACTACAATGAAGAGTTGATAATGATTGCAAATCCATATTTCATAATGATAAGCCTATTTCCTGTTTTTGTAATACACTTCACATTATTGCTTTTAAATTTATGATATATTATAAATGGAAAATTTTACAAATTATTTTTAAGAAGTATCCAATTGCAATTGTTCTGATTGGATTCTGATTGGATTCAGTTGACTCATAACAAAGACTGCCCCATCATCATATATGCAACTATCCATGACCTGTTCATTATGATTTAATCCAGTGTCTGCACTTTCCTTATCCTTCCCTGTCAAGTGCACAGTTAAAATATCAGGGACAAATATGTCAAATTTCATAAGGAGTTTTTGTTCCTAATGGATTCCCATGGGAAAGCTTGAATGAAAAACACAGTGATATAACTGTCTCTTTGATAACCTCTTTTCCCTTCTTTTCACAATAATTTCTATTTGGGAAGTGCATTGATCTTGCAAAATGGGGCAGAGGCAAGTAAAGGAAGCTCTTGAAAACTGGAGACCTCAGTTCACAAGCAAGTTATCATCAGCGTTCATTCTCAGTGCACAAATAGACTTCCTTAACATTTTGTCTAACACTTTCTGAAGAGTGTCAGTAATAAGTTGGGTAAGAATTTGGAAGAATGGTGGCATGATTGGCATAGCGGTTAGTGCAACCCCTTTAGAGTGCCAGTGATTAGGACCAGACTGGGGTTTGAATCCCATACTGTCTGTAAGGAGTTTGTACGTTCTCCCCATGTCTGCGTGGGTTTTCTCCCACAATTCAAAAAAATGTACTAGCGTGTATGTTAATGGGGTGTAAATTGGGCGTCATGGACTCATAGAGCCAAATTGACCAATTAGAGTACTGTATGTCTAATTTAAAATTTTAATGGGTCAAAGGTTCATTTATTCCCTTTGGATGATCTATTACCTTTTTTAGGAGGATAATTGTTTTAAGTTGATTAAAGCTACAGTGGTTACCAACTTATTCCTACTAAGTGTATCCTAATCAGAAACCACAGGCAAATCAAGAGATCCAGAAGCTGTTCAAGATCAGATCTGTGGTGCTTAGATCGGGAGATTCAGAAATATACAGAAAAACCAGTCCTTCCTCCAGAAGGACATTGCTGATGTAAAAAGACAACCCAAACCCTGTGGTAGTCTTAGATGTGGAAGGGTTTGCATGCCATCACATCACGTGTGGAGAAACATAGGAAAATCGGCAACTGTGTTACATCTTTTCCAGATGAGCTCCATGTCTTCTATGCTCATTTCAAAATGGAAAACAATGAAGAGTCCTCATGAGTTCTGGCCTCTCTGTTCTCCCATTTACTTAGGCTGAACTTTCAGGAGGGTGAATCCTGAAAAGTGTCCAGTCAGCATACCAGGCTCAGTCTTTAAAACCTGTGCAAATCAAGTGGCTGTGGTTTTGTGTCCATTATTTCTGTGTTTCTCTCCTCACCTGCGGCCTAACTTCTGAATATTCCTAGCATGTTTTTTTTTTCATTTGTAATGCCAGAGTCTCAAACTGATTCAAAAAGAATCCATTATTCAGTTGCCCAAGAAGTGCAAGGTGACCACCATCATATCACAGAATGTACGACCAAGCGAAGGAAACTTGACTTCCTCATTGGCAGACCACAATCACAGTAGATCAGACGCATCAGTTCCTCCTTGCTGACCATCAATGTGGGTGAATCCCAAGGTGGTATGTTTAATCGGCTCTATTCCCTGTACACTCTTGTCTGCATGGCTAAGTTTGGCTCCAATACAACCTATCCATTTGCTCTAACGCCACCACATTTGGCTGAATAACTGCAAATGATGAGTCAGAATGCTGGAAGGATGTTGAGAACCTAGTTGGGTGGGGCTAGAACAACAATCTTGCTCTCGCCATTACCAAGACCAAGGAGCTTATGGTTTATTTTAGGTAGAGGAAACCAAGGGACCATTCATCTGTCTGCATGGGTGAGATGGAGGTAGAGTGGGTTCATCCCTTCAAGTCACTGGGAGTCCATATTTCAGATGACCTATCCTAGACCCAACACATTGAGGTAACCTTGAACAAGGCACACCAGTGCCTCTGCTTTTTATGGAGTCTGAGGAAATTTGGTGTTATTGAATAATCTACCTAAAATCTGCAGGTACACGATGGAAAGTGTACCAGCAGTTGCAACACAGCATGGTTTGATAATTCAAGTGCTCGAGGTTGAAGAATGAAGTAAACATACCCAGATCAATCACAGGCACTGGCCTCCCATTCATCGAATCCCATTCATGTGAGGTGCTGCTTCAAGAAGGCAGTCAACATCATAAAGGACCCTCATCACCTTGGTCACAACCTCTTTTAACTGCTACATTTGGGCAAAAGGCTCAGAGGTCTGAAGACCAGCACCTATAGGTTCAAGAACAGTTTCTTTTCCACAGCCATCAAGCTCTTCAATCTTCCATGTTACACTAATCATCGACTGCTTGGACACCACAAGAAGTTCCATTTACACCATGACAACACCACTTTTTTATTGCACAATCGTAACTGTGAAGTTACGAAATTTAAATTTACTATCGCTTATCTTTACTTTAAAAAGTGTAAGTTTGGCTGTATCAAGTAAGCATTTCAGTGTATGTGCTCATTATGTAATGTGTAACAATAAGCTCATTATCATTTAAAAAAAATCATTCTAAAATAAGCAGCAATTTAATGAAAAAATCCAAGATAAATTCACTATGGTCCAATCTGGTGCCTGCATCTTCTGTGCCCCTTCCTGTTTTTGATGTGAAGCAGTTAAAACGTGTGTTATTTATGATAGGGAGAATCTGATGCTACTGGAATCCAATGCCAGAGACTGAATGGAAAATTTTACAAGAAGGATAGAAACAGTAGAAAATTTTTCATGAATCTAAGCAGTTGTTCGATTTAGCACTTCCTCTTAGGAGCAGAAAAAAATCATAACCTATTTTGCCAATGCTTTTACAGTCTAAAATCATACGGACCATTTAATCTCTCCAGCCACAAACTACATTCAAAATAATATTTTTTTTTTAATTTACAAACCCATGCTGACCGTTTACACCCAATTAACTTACAACTTGCAATATATTTTGAACAGTGGAAGGAAACCGGAGCAGACACAGGGAGACCTTACAAACAGGATGGGATTCGAACCCCAATCTTGATTGCTGGCACTGTAACAGCATTGTGCTAAATGCTACGCTAACCGTGCCACCCAAATGATGTTCACTGAAAATATGTGCTCACTGGTTCTTTGAAGATGATGTCTATAATCCAGCATCTACAAAGTCCCCCATGAACTCATTAAGACACTCAATGGACATGGGACCCATGGAACCTTGGCTGTGTGGCATTAGAATTGGCCTGCCTACCAAAACCAGATCATAGTAGATGGAATGTATCCTGCCTGGAGGTAAGTGAACAGTAGAGTTCTACAGAGATATGTTCTGGAACTCCTGCTCTTGGTGATTTTTATAAATGACCTGGGTGATGAAGTAGAGGGATGGGTCAGTAGGTTTGCACATGACACAAAGGTTGGAGGTGTGGTGGATAGTGTAGAAGGTTGTCATAGGTTACAACAGGATATAAACAGGATGCAGAGTTAGATGGAGAAGTGGCAAATAAAGTTCAATCTGAATGTGTGAAGTCATGCATTTTGGAAGGTTGAACTTGAAGATGGAATACATGGTTACTGGTAGGATTCTAAACAGTGTGAAAGAACAGAGGGACATTGGGGTTAAAATCCAAAGATGCTCAAGGGTGCCATGCAGGTTGAAAGCATAGTTAAGAAAGTTTATGGTATGCTGGGCTTCATTACTTGTGGGATTGATTTCAAAAGCCTTATGGTACTGTTGCAGCTCTATAAAACTCTAGTTAGACCACACTTGGAATATTGTGTTCAGTTCTGGTCATATTATTACAGAAAGGATGTGGAAGCTTTGGAGAAGGTGCTCAGGAGATTTACCAGGATGATACCTGGATTGGAGAATGTATCTTATAAGGCAAGGTTAACAGACCTAGGGCTTTTCTCTTTGGAGCAAAGAAGGATGAGTGGTGACTTAATAGAGGTCTACAAGACTATTGGAGGCATAATAGAGTGGAAAACCAGCACCTTTTTCTCAGACCAATAGTAGCAAATATCAAAGGACATCTGTTAAAGGTGAGGAAAGAAAATTTCAGTGGCGAGGTCAGGGGTAAGTTTTTTATATGGAGAGTAGTGGGTGCCTAGAATGCATTGCTAGGGGTGGTGGTTGAGGCTGGTATAGTAGAAACATTTCAGAAAATCTTAGATAGGCACATGGAGGCAAACAAAATTCAGGGTTATTGGTGTGTGAGGTATGAAAGGTTTAAATTGTTGAGTAGGTTTAAAAATATAGGTCAGCACAACATTGTGGGCTGAAGGGCCTGTGCTGTGCTGTAATGTTCCACATTCTATATTATGTCCATATGAACCATATCCCTTTAAAAAGAACAAATCCCTCATATCTATATAGCACTATCTGGAGGACAGAACTACTCCCATGGTACCTGTCACCCAATAACCTAATTAGAAAACAAACTTTAAAACATTACTTATCTCTTTGATGATAAGTGATCTTAGAGCTATCATTTCTTTTTAGGGTTCTTTTGACATTTATAAATTGTAAGAGCTTCACTTTTGTGGTTTAAAGCATTATTATCAGAGCACTGTGATTGATTGATAGCCTCGTAACTCATCGCCAACCACCCATTACCTTACAGACTTTTAACTTAATATATCCCTTGGGTGGAACACTGCTTTTCACCAGTTAAGCTCAGACATTTATGCCACAATTAATGGACACAGAACATATCTAATGCCCTATTTCTAATAGCCGAGACTTCTACCAGTCAGGTGGAGATGAACTTTGATAATAAAATAATGAACAAAAATTACGTTAAAGGGGTTCTTAAATGTTTTTTTTTATCATATAATCATTTATTGTTCCCTCTCAAGAAATAGATAGGAAATCGTTTATTGTCTTGCTGAACATTTATTTTTACAAGATAGTTTTTACAATAACCAAAATAAAACAATGTAGAGGTCACTAATTTGAAGTTAAAAGCAGAAAATACTGGTGATATTTAGCAGGTTAGACAGCAATGATGAAGAGGGAACTAGATTTAATATGCAATAAGCACTTGGATAACTCTGTGAATGGGAGGAGATTGGAGGGATATGGGCCTAATGCAGGCAAGTAGGACTAAAGTGGGAAGGGCACATTGTTCAGCGTGGACAAGCTGGGCTGGTGGACCTGTTTCTGTGCTGTAGACTCTGTTTATTTGTTTGGTTGTCAACATGGATTTGGTGAACCAAATGGACTGTTCCTGCATTGTATTATTCTATAGTTTTAAGAGGTTTAAATATTTGTTAAAATTACAGATGTAATGGGGGAAATAAACTGAGAGAGAGGCTCACAGGTGAAGAACCACTAAGAATGGGTGGGGAAAGATGAGAGAGAAAGAAATAAAGAGAGAAAATATATGAAGAAGAGATGGAAACAGTGGATTCACATGGGGAGAGAGGGTGGGGTTATCCAAAATGAGAAAAATCAATTTTCATGCTATTAGGTTTAAGGCTGTCCATGAGGAATGTGATATGTTGTTCCTCAAGTTTATGTTTGGCCTCACTCTGACAATGGACGAGGCTGAAGACAGACACGTCACTGTCAGAGTGTTTGGGAGGATTGAAATGTTTAAGTACAGGAAGCTCAAGTGTTGACCCACAGAGTGCAGGTGTTTGGCTCTGTAAGTGTTCCAGGTCCCTCACTCACCTTTTTTCCCCCTTTATTTATGTAATTTTTCCTATTTTATATTAGGTTCAGTCCTGAAACTTAAGCTAACCATTTCTACCTATAGATGCTGCCTGACCTGTTGAGTTTCTCCAGCAATGGTCTTCTCATGACTGAGATCAGCTATCCAGGACAACAGTATGGTGAATTATCTCCAGTGCAATAAATCCTTACTACAGTGTATTGACCAGAATATACACAATACATAATGTGGTTTAACTAATTTTTAAAAAAATTGTACCATAATCACCATGCTCTAATATTCTATTCCCTAGTTAATAAAGGCAAGTCTCCTTTATGCCTTCTTTCCCACCTTATCAATCTGCCGATATCATCAGGGACCCTTGTACTTGTATACGGAGGTCCCTCTGTCTTCAGCAGAGCTTAACTATTCATTATGCATGTCTAATCATTCCAAGTTGCATCACTTTGTACATATCCGGATTAAATTATTGCGCTCTTGCTCTGATCAATATCACCCTGCAGACTGTAGTCATCCTTTTCACTCTTAACAATGCTACTGGTTCCTGTGTCGTCTGCAAACTTCCTAATCATTCACATCCAAATTATTACCAACCTTATTTGCTGTCCTCCTATTATCTAGTACTTGTACCCAACGACGATTTAAAAATCCCTGTCAGGATCCCAGCCATGTCTTCCCTCATCCCTTATGGTAGTCTAGAATACCTTATCTATCTCTGAGTCTTTATCTACATTTAAACCCAAAGAGACATCCATTACATTCTCCTTTTTTAATAACATATTTTGAAATTTCGCTGCCACTCTCCCAATAGTATCTAAATGTTTCTTTCCTTGGTGAATACAGAGAAGAAGTATTAATTTACAATCTCAGTGTTCAGATTGGAATTTTGGTTGCTCTGGTTACCATCAATGTTCCCTCTAATTTTTAGTAGCCACCGTTTGGAAAAATCTTATGTTGTGCAAATTTGTTTCCTGTGACAAAAGTATGTGCGCACTGAATGCTTGTGCAAATATAAACTTGAAATTGTTTCAAGATAACTTTGACACAGCCTATCTCTCATGGCGAATAGAATTGTCTTGGCATGTTTTAATACAATACAAGGATGATTGGATTCTACAAAGTAACATATTTACTAGTAGTTAAAATTTTATTCTGTACTGCCGTGCTGTAGCTGAAAAACCAGTCCAGGAAAGGCGACGTAAATTAGTGAATTGCAAATGTGTTTTTTTTTAATGGTTAACTCGTTAACAGAAACAGTTAACTAAGAGATTATTTTCACTATTAATTATTACACTATTTTAGGTAACTAACATTTTATATGCACATTAATTTCCTTTATGCGCTGGTTGCAAAATTTGTGCGTGCACACACACACACACACACACACACACACACACACACACACACACACACACACACACACACACACACACACACACACACACACACACACACACACACACACTTGTACAGCTTAGAGTGAACAGTGGCTACCATGTGGGTTTAATGTACTTATAATAAGCTTGGTTTTGCAACTGTTTGTCACTGGCTGTACCCAACACCAATATTCTATTCCTGTCTGTTAGTGTACCTATCATTCCCATTGACCTCATGTTGGAATCGGCATTATAAATTGCTAATGAATCCTGGGAATTTAGATCTGGGCATCATATTGGAGAGACAGATTGATTACCAGCATTTTTGACCTTATTTTTCTGTGTGGAAATTTTGCATTTAAGACAGAATAAATAATTTAAACTCTTACTACCACCTGTGGTTCTACAGATGTCTGTTGGCTTGCATTAGAGGTACAATCAATTTAGCTGACCATTTAAACATTCAGTGTGCCATATAATGGAGCAATGCTGAAAAACAATTAGTTACAACTAAAATTAAGTTCTGGCACAAAGACATTCAAAATTAACTGATGCTTGATTTTGGATATGAGAACAAAATCCTGAGCCTTCACAAATATTTTCGCATGTTGAAACTTCGAAGAGAATGACATCACCAATCCATACTACTCTCCTGCAAAGTGCGTGGAGACAAGCTTCAAGCTGGAGAACATTAAAAAAAATAATGTTAAGTTGTTCCAGAAGAAAAGGTTTAAAAGCTGCATTTGTGGATTAGCATCTCGCCAAAAATACTTAGTAGATTCACCTGGCCATTTTCAAATTTTAAGTGTTGCTGCTTTGTCCGTCACTCGTAACAACTCTGCAGCTCAACCATTTAAAGGACGAAACACAACAATAGAATATAATGGATCCATGGAATTTCCCTGGTGAAAGTGAAATCTCATAAAGCACCAATGACAATAAAATATCTATTCATTACGAATAACAATTTAGCTGTGCTGACTGGAGGTTTATAGAATATCCTAATTTCCATTTTTTTGAGGTTTCCAAATAAGAATCTGCAAGTATTTTCTCAGTTTCAATGGACTCAATTTCATGACATTATCATTAACCAAGATGACTCATTATGCAATGGTTTTTGCTTTGGTGACACCATGTATCAATATGATATTTCTTGACATTACAATGTAATTTATTTCATTGTTTCAATCTGAACTTCCCTTTTGGAAAATGAGTGATGAGCAGAGCAGCCTTGAGATCAATGTTTGATTTTATTCAGGGCCAAAAGTGCAGCATTCAGAGGGATGTTACCACTCACACCTGAGGTAATGTCTTGGCACATTGCACCCTGCATGGTTTACTACCTTTTGCTTCTCCTAACTATACTGCTTCTGTAATAAAATGTGGTCCAGAGGCAATAGAAAGGCCTTCCAGAAAGTATATCTTTGTTATTCTTCTCTCTTTTAGCTGTGGAAGGTAAATGATAAGCCTGTAGATGACTGAAGATCCATAACTCTTTCTTCCTTTTGATACGTTCCTTTTAAACTGGATTATTAAACAATGCCTTCAAGAAGAGAGAAATCTGTTGATGGTCATTCCCATCTTGTTATAGAATACATCAAGTAAAGTCTGTTTTTTTAACTCCAACAAATTTTCTCTGTGTTGCAAAATTAAAATCATTCTTTTCATCATTGTCTGAATCAGGTGCATGCCCAGTTTTCATTATTTTTTTTCCATTGTTCCAATTTCACAGTTCCAGGATTTTTTTTGCTTTATAAAAAGAAGAGCATGAATGACAGATTAATGAATTGTGGCATGTTTCTGTCTTTTGTTGTGGAATTCTTTAACTTTTATGAATTTATAAAAATGTGTGAAAAGCTATCGTGTGGATTACAACTAAATATTGAGCAAACACTTTCTAATTCAATTGATTTAAGATGCAGTAAAGTAGTATAAATATGTGAGCTCTTACATCTTAGTGAATAAATATTTGAAGGAGGCAGAAGTGCATGTGAAATGGGCAATGATACCACATGGACATTTAAATTTGGGCATGCATAAGTTGTGTTGAAATATTTATTAAATGATGAAATGTGAAATGAGGATTGCTGCAGGATTATTCATTGTAAAAATCATATTTTTTACACAGCTCCAGTATCCTGTCTTTGGCTATTCTCCCTTATTTAAACTATTTGTCGACTCTTTTCACTTATTTGGGCCAAGTGAATCTCCAAAGAGGAGTCAGAGAATAGAAAAGTGTCCTTGATCATGTATTAGATCCATATTATAGGGGTTGCCTTGAATTGTACCCCACTCTGAAATTCCAGTCCATTGGCATCAGCAGAAATCACTGAAATCAATTTTTCTGAACCAGAGTGCAATACACATGTGCTTCTTTACTGCATGATTGATGCAAATGACTGAGGGCAAATTTTCACTCCAACTTGGATGTGACAATCCTCAGAGATGCTCTTTTGTCTGTTGCTTTCCGAAATCCATGCTTCTATATGATTGCTAGTCTTCCCTTAAGACTTCTGGACTCATTGTAAAAAGCACCCACATTCCATTTTAGATTTCCTAAATGTGAGTGAAAATTGCACTGCAGCTCCAACAACTCTTGTTCAATCCTGAGTTGGGGGCTATCTGTGTGGAGTTTGCATGTACTCCCTGTGGGTTTTTCAGGCACTTTGAATTTCTGCCACTTCCAAAGATGTGTGGTTTGTAGGTCAATTTGCATGGTAAATTATCATTGTGTGTGGGTGAATGGTAAAACTGGTGGGGCGCATCAGGCTAAGTAAGGGGAATATGCGGAGAACACAATAGTGTTAGTACAGAATTAATGTAAATGAGTACTTGAGGGTCAGTAAAGAACCAAAGAGCCTGTCTCCATGGTGTATGACACTATGAACTCAGTATGACCTGAGGTAGTAACTTGTGGATCAGAGCACCTGAAGAACACATTACCTTGAAGCAAAATTTAAGTCTAAAAATTTAAAATAGTTGAAATATAGTAATTTTCTATGTAATGAGGCTGCTCATATTGTTCCTGATATTGCTGATTAATAAACTTGATTTATGCACCATTTACTGTTAGTCATAGAAATTGCACTTTATAACACTTCAACTGATTTTTTAAAAAAATCAAGGTTCCTTGATTATATCTGTTACATCACTGCAATTTTGCTTTAATTCATGGGGTTTGGTGATTTGCTTCAGAGTAAAGATTTTGCATTGGATATAAATAAAAGTGATTGACAACTGGACAAAGTGCATCTTCTGAACATGTATAACTGGCTTATTCAAACTCTACCTTTTTTTTATTGGCATTGCCTTCTTTTACTACACATTGAGATCTAAACCAACCTAATGTAATTCATGAATAAAGTAAAATTGGTTCCCCCTATTGGCCCATAATTCACTTCAATTCTTGTCTTCAAACATTTAAAAGCTATGCACTTAATAATTTCATTTTTGAACTTTTCTTTCCTGCCATCTTCTATTCTGTGACAGACCTTGGGGTTCTTCACAAACAAAAATCATGAAAATAACCCAAGAAGATTGCTGACAACTTCATCCTTAACACCAGGGGCTGTGTACTCTGCCCTCTTCAATTCTCCGTGTGTCCCCATGACTGAATGACCAAACACATTGTTCCAACTGCACCTATAAATTTGCTCATTATATTACTGACATAGGTCTGATCACAATCAATGATGAGTCAGATTATAAAAGAGTGATAGGGGGACTAGTGGCATGGTGACAGGGTAGCAAAGAGTGATAGGGGGACTAGTGATAGGGGGACTAGTGGCATGGTGTCAGGGTAGCAATCATCAGGTCAGTAGTATTCATGCCCAATGAGCTGGCTGTAGACCCAGAAGAGCAGTAGAATATATTCACTGATGGTGGTGAGGTAGAGATAGTAGAGATTTAAGTTCCAAGTCTGTCCTTGTCCAGCACATCTTGTGTGTCCCTCAACAACTTCTATAGTTGCACCATCAAAAGTATCCTGTCATGACGTATCAACTCTAATGAAGACTGGAAGAAACTTCAGAGAGACGTGAATGCAACTCTCCTTCCCTCCCCTCCATCAATTTCATCTACATACCCACTGCCGCAGAAAATGAGCCAACATGTTAAAAGATCTCATTTGCATTTCTTCCCCTCCTCCCATCAGGAAGAAGATTCATTGTGAAATCATGTCACAACAGAATCAAGGACAGGTTCTTTCTCCCTGTTGTAAGACTCCAGAATGAACTTCACGCTAGTAAAATAGTCTTGTCTTGGCTCTGTTCTAAATGATATTTTTCTCTCTGTAACTCTGCACTTTGGCTCTGGTTTTTAACTGATGAACTATGTATGGATTAACCAGCTGGAATTCTCCCAAAACAAACTTTCTCACTCTGCCTTGTTACATGTGACAATAAACTTATTGTGATGTCCACTTTACCTAGTTCCTGAATCTGGCAAACAATATGATGGTTCATTTGCTGGACATGGAAACTGGACTGTCCTTCTGTTGAATAGTGGGAACCTATTCTGTTTCTCCCCCAACCTGCCTAACTCCTAACCCTCACTTACTATTTCCTTTTTACAGTTCTGATGTAAGCTGTCAACCCAAACATCATGTGTCTCATTCATTGCCAAGATGTGTGACCCCACCCTTTCACACCCCCCCCCCCCCACTAAGTCTGGTTTATACAAGTCTCTCCTTACTCTTAATGTGGAATTAACTTGAATTTAGCACCCTGAATAGTTTTTTTATTTGGGATCATAAAGTGGAAAACCACAAAATGTAAATTCATTTGGCTGTGAACTATTTATTATGCACAGAACTTATGCATGAAGCTGTGGCAGCTCGAACCAGCCCCGCTTGTAAGCCACACAGCGGGGCAGCCGGCCAAAATGGCACCGTCGGGGGTGTTCTCTTCCTCCCAGCATAGGGCTCAGACGCCCGCACTGGGGAACCACGTGATGTCCGGGTGATGTCAGCCCCCTCCAGCATGGTTCTCAGCAAGGTCCGGGCTGGGAGTATAAGTACAGCCCAGCAGACTGCAATAAACTAGTCTGCTCACTGAGCTCAACCTGTCTGGTTGTGTGTTTTCTTTTAGGTGCAGTGTAGCTGCCACTACAATTGGTGACCGCGACTGGTTCAAACGTCTTTGAACCCATCATGAGCGAGCCTGGGATCAGCTCTATAGCCGCGAAACTGCCTGAATTCTGGGTTCAGGAGTCGGAGACCTGGTCTAGGTCTCAGTTTCACCTCCTCCAGATTTCGTCCGACACGACCAAATTCTACCATGTGGTTACTGCCCTGCACCAGGCCACCGCTAGAAGCATGCTGCACCTTGTTCAGCACCCACCCGCCGAAGACAAATATGAGACCATCAAGCGAGTGCTTAACGGATCCCTCAGACTATCCAGACACCAGTGTGCCGCTCAGATGCTGCACCTTGACGCCCTTGGGGACAGGTCCCCGATGGAGCTGATGGACAAGATGCTCACGCTCATGGGTGAGTACACCAACTGCCCACTCTTTGAGCACATTTTCCTCAACCATATGTCCGGGGACATCCGGCTGCTGGTGGTCCAGGTGAGCTTCACCGACCCGAAGAAGGTCACCCAGAAGGCCCAAGAGCAATGGTTTGCATGATTCCCGGAGGGTTCAGTGGTCCAGCAGGTCACGAGGCACGGGCACGACCATGCCAAGGTCTCCCATAGCACTGTGATAGAGCATCTGGCCTCTGCAGGGGCCCCCAAGAGCATAACCAAGGCCACAGCATCCATTCCAGTCCTCTGCTTCTACCACCAGTGGTGGGGAACCAAGGCTTGGAAGTGTTGTCAGCCCTGCTTGTTCGAGGGAAATGACCAAACTGGCCGCTGTTAATGGCTGCGGTGGCTGGCCAATGAAACAGCCTCCTCTACCTGCGGGACTCAGTCAGCGGCCGGCTGTTCCTCATTGACACTGGAGCCCAGATCAGTGTCATCCCAGCCATGGCCGTTGAGTCCAGGAATCGACCTCATGGACCTCGCTTCCATGCGGCCAGCGCAACAGCAATCTGATGGAGACAAGACAATCCACTTACAATGAAATTTTGCATGGAAGTTCCCCGTCTCATCCCTCCCGACTGCCATCCTGGGTTCAGACTTCCTCCTCGCACATGGGCTTCTGGTAGAGATTCGAAGTAGGTGCCTGGTGGACTCCTGTACTTTCCAGGCTATTCGCCTCAATGCCTCCCGCTCAGAACAACCGCAGATGGCCACAATCAGCAGGCCCAGAGACGAGTTCCATCGAATCCTGGATGAGTTCCCGACACTCCTCAAGCCAAAGTTCTCCACTGCCTCTCTGTGCCATGGGGTGTTCCACCACATTCCCACCCAGGGCCCACCGGTTCACGCCAAAGCACACCAGCTCCTGCATGACAAGCTCCAGGTGGCGAACGAGGAGTTTTTGCAACTGTTGGAACGGGATCATTTGGCGGTCCGACAGCCCAAGGGCTTCGCCGCTCCACCTGGTCCTGAAAGCCTCTGGCGGCTGGCGTCCCTGCAAAAACTATCAACGGCTCAACGAGGCGACAGTTCCTGACCGTTACCCCATCCCTCACATCCAAGACTTTACAGCCAACCTGCACGGTGCAAACGCTTTTCTCCAAGGTTGACCTGCTGTGCGGATATCACCAGATCTCAGTGCACCTTGAGGACATACCCAAGACGGTCATCCTCACCCCTGTAGGCTTGTTCGAATTCCTACGCATGCCGTTCGGGCTCAAGAATGCCGCTCAGACCTTCCAGCGCCTCATGGACTCTGTGGGCAGGGACATGGATTTTGTCTTTATTTATTTGGATGATATCCTCATCGTCAGCAAGGATCAGGAGCAACACAAGGCCCACCTACGCACCCTTTACACCCAGCAGGCCGATTTCAGCCTTACCATCAACCCAACCAAGTGCCAGTTCGGGAAAGAGTCCATGCAGTTCCTGGGCCATACCATCATGGCCAAAAGAGCCACACCCGCTGCTGCGAAGGTCACCACTATTAGGGAGTTCCCACGCCCGGACTGCCTCAAGGGGCTGCAGGAGTTCGCGGGTATGGTCAACTATTACAACTGCTTCAGTGGCCAGTTTGGTCATTTCCCTCGAACAAGCAGGGCTGACAACTGCACCATATTCGAGGCCACCAAGGACGCCCTCGCGAAGTCCACCATGCTTGCCTACCCTCACACCAACCTGCATATATCACTCTTTGTCGATGCCTCTGCCACAGGTGTCAGTGTGGTCCTGGAGCAGCAGGTGAATGGAAATTGGAAGCCACCCGCCGGAACGCAAGTATAGTGCCTTCGACTGTGAATTACTGGCCATGTACCTGGCGGTGCGGCATTTCCGCTATTTTTTGGAGGGGAGGACTTTTACCATCTTCACTAACCACAAACCCCTTACCCAGGCACTCACAATGACAAAGGATCCCTGGTCGGCCCACCAGCAGTGTCACCTCTCCTTCATGTTGGAGTTTACCATCGACATTCGGCACAAGGCGGGGAAGGACAATGTGGTGGCCGATGCATTCTGGAGACCGGCCATCTGCGTGCTGATGCCCGGCCTCAACTTCGACCAGCTCAGCCAGGATCAGAAGTCTGATGAGGAGATGAGGACCTTCAAGACCGCCATCAAGGACCTGAGGTTCCGAGACCTCCCGACTCCGAGGGGCGAAGGCACCATCCTGTGCAATATCTCCATGGTCAACCCCATGACCAGTGGTTCCCCAGCAGTGGCGCAGGCAGGTCTTCTGTTACATCCACGACCTTTCACATTCGTCCATCAGGTCCAAGGTCCGGATGGTGGCAGAATGGTTCATATGGCATGGGCTGCGGAAGCAGATCACGAGCTGGGCCAGAACATGCACCCATTGCCAGACATCCAAGGTGCACAGGCACACCAGGGCGCCCGTACAGGAGTTTGAGCACATCCGGGAACGTTCAGCCATGGACATTGTCGAGCCCTTACCAATTTCCCGGGGCAACCATTACCTGTTTATGATGGTGGACTGCACCACTCGCTGGCCTGAGGTGATCCCGATGCCAGACGCCTCCACCAACTCCTACTCCCAAGCACTGTGGCAAGGTTGGATCACCTGGTTCGGCGTCCCGGGTCACCTCATCAGTGATCGGGGGTGCCCAGTTCACATCTATGCTCTGGGCACAGCTCGCCAACAGGTTGAGGATCCAGCTACACCGCACCTCAGCCTACCACCCACAGGCCAATGAACTGGTCGAATGTCTACATCACCACCTTAAGTCGGTGCTCAAAGCCCACCTCACCGGTCCCAACTGGGTGGACAAACTGCCTTGGGTGCTCTTGGGCAACTGCTCCACTCCCAAGGAAGATCTGCAGGCGTCATCTGCTGAGCTGGTCTATGGTGTGCCGCTGGCACTACCTGGTGAGTTTGTCAACGCCCCTCCCAATCCCCACTTGTTGCTGCTCAAACTACTTCCTAACCTCAGGGCATGCTTGGACTCGTTCTAACCCCCACCACCACCCAGGCATGGCACCCGCCCATCTCACGTTCCCGGCGAACTGCTTTCCACGGAGTATGTTTTCGTTTGGCAGGGTCCGACTGTATGAGGGGGCATACAGGGTTGTATTGCATTCCAGCTCCACGTTCACGTTGGACATTGGTGTCAGGAAGGAGCTGTTTACCGTGGACAGGCTGAAGCCAGCGCACCTGAATCCCACTGAGCCCATAGTCGTAGCCCATCCCAAGAAGCGAGGCCGCCGGCGAAAAAGGACATTGGCGCCGTGTGGCAGCTCACCACTAGGCAGACGAACCGGCCCCACTTGTAAGCCACGCGGCAGGGCAGCTGTCCAAAATGGCACTATCAGCGATGTTCCCTTCCTCCCAACATGGGGCTCAGAAGCACGGGGACCACTTGACACCCGGGTGACATCAGCGCCCTGCAGTGCAGTTCTCAGCCAGGTCCAGGCTGGGAGTGTAAGTACAGCACAGGGCCTACAATAAACTAGTTTGCTCACTGAGCTCAACCCGTCTGGTTGTGTGTGTTCTTTCAGGAGCAATGCAGCTGCCGCTACAAAGCATGATATCCTTGATGTGATTCTATTTGAAGTTATGAAAAGATGGTACAGCATTACAATATCCTTATGATCAAGATTATGAGGGTGTAAACAATTTTGAAACATGAAATTTAAATAAGTAACAAAATAAATTTTATTTGACAGAGCAGTTTGTTCCATAATTGCACTATGTTTAACTTCAGTGTATGCGTCAGTTCGTGTTACAAGGCTACATGTGAGGTCAACTTCATATGAAACAACACAATACCATTTTGTGTAAGCTATTAGGTACACAATATTTAGCCACTGACCTTCATGGGTAGCATTTCAAAGCAGTATGTGACTCGTGATATTTGTATGGAAGTTTAATCAATAAAATTAAATTTAATTATAAAGTTGCAATGATTTATTTGTTTGTGCATCAAAATATATCCAAAGCATTAGTCAGTAAACTCAGCCATTCACCCTAAAATGAAATTTGATGTAGATTTGTGCATTTCCTAGATGACAAAGTAATTGTGGTAGTTTCAAGCAGTAGTTAACTGATATTATATCCAAATATTTTTTTTATAAAGAAGTTCACTTTGCAGATGTTTACACATTAAATATAACCAGGCAGAGTAGTACTCAAAACTCCTCTTTCTAAGAGTCCAGCTTTTTTTGTAGGACTAATGAAGTACAAAAATGTATTGTTTACTTATGGAGACTTACAATTATTTCCTGGCAGAAAATTAATTGATTTTGATTAAATATTGGAGACAGTGTGTGATATTCAAAAAACTTCAAGTGTCATTGACATCTGTTATTTGTTGGATTTGAACAGACACCAAAATGTTAGTGTACAGAGCAGTGGTGATCCCGATGCTTCTGTTTGCATTGGAAACCTGGAAAACATCCCGACGACATCTGAAGGCACTCGGAAAGTTCCATGAACACTGTCTTCGAAACATCTTAGGTATCAGCTGGGAAAATAGAAGAACTAATATTAGTGCGCTAAATGAAACAAAAATAACAAGCATTGAAGCTTATGTCATTAAGAACCAACTAAGAAGGAGCTGTCATGTTGTTTGGATGGAAAGACAAAAGTCTGCTGAAACAATCTTCTTCTCCCTCCTTAAAGAAGGTAAGCGTAAAAGAGGTGCACAACAGAAGAGATTCAAAGACATCTTAAAATCCAACATGAAGAAATATAAAATCAACATCAGTAATTGGGAAACCAATGCCAAGGACAGGAAACTCTGTTGAACCATTATCTGAGCAGGAACAGTCACTTTTGAAGCCAACAGATGTGTAGATCTAGGAGAAAAGAGAAGTAAATGGACAGTAAGGCAGCAACAACCAAAGCTTTATCTGCTATCTGGGATTAACCTATCCTGAATCCAGATCTTTCAAAGCCAGGATTGGACTCGTAAGCAACTTGAGAGCCCATAGATTCACAGAATGAAGTTCATTCATCATTCCGTTATAGCCACAATGATGGATGTTTAAAAAAATGTGTAACATTTCCTTCCTCAAAATAACACTATAATGACCTTTTATTACAAGTAAGCAGAGGCTAAGCATTTTGAGACACACCTTAACAGTTGTAAACCTATTAATTGTGGTCAGTAATGTAAAACTAAAGAAAGTCAGATCTTGTCTGCAGGATCAAATTAAAACTTATGGTATATCTGCAACTCATGGGGTGTGAGTTTCAGACCATAACCATAAAGATGTGTTTCTTCACATGCCCCTCTCTTTTGATCATCATTCAAACAATTCACTTATTGTCTCACTTACCTGATTTAAACACATCATGAGATTATTTATCTCTGTCAAATTTCCTCACAGTCTTTCAGGGTCCAAGAACAGTAGTCCATCCAATTAAATTGTGATGCAATCCATTCATACATTAGAGCCCTATCTGCGATGCTACATAAACAGAGACCATTACTATAAGTTCAACATCTTTACAGTACTGCGTAAATCAGCATTTTTTTATTTTTATTTTGCATCACTGCTACTTCATTTGTAAAGTCAGGGTAACAGTAAGAAAAGAATCAATCCTGCTGAACATAAAATAGCAGCTGAATTGTTTTTATTGCTCTGCCATGTTGCCACTATTGCACCATAAAACATTAAATTCCCCTGCTTTGGTGCATCCTTCATGCACATGGGCATGAGTGCCTACAATTGAACAGGTTTGACAACTCAAGTTTTGTTTTGGAATTCCACTTTTTTTGAAGGCAAAGGAATCAGTATTATGTTTAAGGATAAGTGAATGTTAGCCAAAAATAAAATTAATCATTTAATTTGTCTGCAAAAGCATTGGCATCAGGAAGATCCATTCCATTCATCCATTCCTAATTGCACACTTTATGGAAGACAGAAGGTTCTCAACGAGAGCCAGAGATATTAACTAAACTTATTATAAGCCATTTAATACCAGCTGTCTGGTTGCTGAATACATGTATTTAGAAAGCTAAAATCTATTACTATTATAGACACAGTTGGCCCTGTGCACATATTAAACAGTCTGTAGAAGGGTTGGTAGTGCTTTTTTTTAACACCAGCGAAACCAAGGAGGTCCATGGCAACATGGTTGACACCTATGCATGGCAGCAGACCACCAGGAGTGTGAGGTCTAGGGGAATCAGCAGACTGTTGAGGGGCACTAGAGCATGAGAAAACACCCTCACCCCACCTCCCACTTGAAAAAGACCAACAGGGAAGGTAACAACAGCAGTGATTGGCTCAATGCCTGAAAGGCTCACTATGGGCTGCTTGGAGACTGGCTTGTGGAAACCAAGTATCAAGTCCATGATTTGTAAGGGTGCTGTGCAAGAAGGGCTATGGGTGTCAGCAGTTTCCTGATCATAGCAGAGGTTTGAACTAATAGCTCAGATTTTAGTGGAGTGGACAGGAGGCCCTGTGGCTCTAGAGGTTTGGGAGTGCTGGATGTGAATCCATGGACTCTTGGTGCCACTGAAAGTTCTCTATTGATCAACTCTTTGTGTGTATTATGGCATGTAAAAGTTGACAAATTAGGTGCATTTATTACTTGACCATAAAAGAATTTTGAATTTAAAAAAAATCAATATTTTGTTTTCAATAGTGGTAATATTAGACAAGGCAATATTTAAATATTATACATATATAAATAGTTGTAATCAAAGTAACCAGATCCATGGGACTCATGTGAGGCTGTGGATAATGGAATCAATCTGCTGGAGCAACTCAGCTGGTCGAGTCGCATATTTTGGGCCTGAAACTTGAAGTATCAACTATTCCTTTTTTTTTTGCCCACTGATTCTGTTTGATGGGGTTTCTCCACACTCTTTTTAAACAGATCCACAGCTGGTGCTAGAAAACTCATCGACGACTGCTGTGGAGTTGAATGTTTTCTTTTAAATTCTGTTTAAATGCTGGTGAAATCTGTGTCATCCTGCCAAAATATCTTCATGAAACAAAGTTTAGTAGCAGGAGAAATAGCCATCCTCCTCTTTAAATTACTTAATCTGAGAAAAAAAATACTAGATGTTCAAACTGTTGGTTCAACTTGGCAGTTTTGAGTGCCAAATTATTGGTGCTGAGATGCTGTGTGTAGAATTGTGCCAGGCATGCGTGATATGCCCAGTTACTCTTTGAAGAGTTGAATTTGTCAGGAAGTCAAATAATTTTTATACTAGTTGGCAGATCTCCACTGCAGTTCCTATATAAAACATGAGTAATGAGCTAGAGTATTTGCCAGTTTGAATGTCGCCTTTAAGTCGCCAAATCTAAATGGAAATGGTCAAAGCTGGAAAGTTGGCTTACTAAATTCATTGTCAGCAGGTGTGCTGCATGGCTCCTGTAGCATCTTCCTTGCCAAATTAAAGTGCTCTGTAGCAGCGAATCTGGCACAGATCATGAGAAATGAAAGAACACAGGAGAACAAAGAGAAAAGGAAGAAGAGCACCCTCTTTTCGTGAGATGGACTGAAAGGAACTTTCTCAAGTACACAGAGAACAGGCACATCAGATACTGAAGCTATATGGGAGGAAATCTGTAAAGGAATAGCAGTGGAGACAAAAACTGCAGATGATTGAATCTTGAGCAGACAAAGAATTGCTGAAGGAACTCAGCAGAACAGATAGCATCCAAGGGTAGAAATGGTCAGTTGAAATTTCGTGTCTGAATCCTTTGTCAAGACTAAGGTTAAAACATTACATAAGTACGTAAAATGGGAAAGAAGCTGGAAAAAGAGGCCAAAGGTGATGGATTATAAGTCAGAAGATGTGAGAGGTGAAGGGACAGGTTGAGAGAGTAAACATTAGGAAAGGGGGGGGGGGGTGAGAACAAAAGTTCTCACAATTGAGTATAAGAGTAGGTAAAGAAGAGATGGAAACAGTGAAATTAAATGGGGATGGGGGCTACCTAAAATTAGAAAAGTCAATGTTCAGGCTCTTAGATTTATGACTTTGCACTCCTATCTGCTTTTTATTTGGGAATCTCATTCTGAGACTCCCCAGTTTGCTCTTCCCTCTCCACCTAATCTTTCACCCCCTCAGACACTTCCTACATATCTTGTCTCTACATCATCTCCCTCAACTTCATCCAGAGCCACAAACAGACTTTCCTGGTGAGGCAGAGTTTTTGGAGCATATCATCTAGATACGCAGCAGGAGCAGAGTTAATTAAAATATGACATTTCAGCAGTTTTGTGACATAATAATTGAGCCACATTTCTCCCATAATCCTGGGAAGAACCAATAAGAGTTAAAAATGAACCTTTGAAACTGACTCTGAGCTGAGCAAAATGTTGATGGATTATCAATACAGAAAGCAAACAAGGTATGATTTACAGGTCCGACTTATGACCATAATTGGGACCAACGGGTTGGTCATAACTTGGTTTGGTTGTAAGTCCAGTTCGCTCACCATACGCAATTAAACAAGACCATAAAGAACATTTTATAAAGGATTATTAACAAATTAATCTTTAATGAAGAATGTAAACATATGTACAGTACAGTACCTTCAATAAAGTTGCTCCCCAATCCCCATATGAGCTTCTAGCATACTGTATAATAGAGTCATTAGGTTCAGGCATTAGGCTGCTATGGGGAGTGGGGACTTCAGGACTGCTGCGGAGAGCGAGGACTTCAGGGCTGCTGTAGGGAGCAGGAATGACTGTACACAGTACTTTTAATACAAAATATCAACTTGTACAGAAGTTTTAATAAAGTTTTTTTAAATAAAATTTGTTGTATGTGCGGGTGGACGTAACTCACATAGGTTGGGAGTAGAGTATACTAACAAGAAATAAATAGTAATTGTGTTAGTTATTGACATGATTTTGTTTGAATTTTACTTTCTAATTTCTTCACTGCAACTCTGTAATCTATTTGTCATAAGATTTATAAGTCAACACTAAAGTAATAGCCGTGCTTGCACTAAATTTGGATTAAAGCATTGGGAGAGGAAGGAACAGTTCAAGAGGGGGAACTGACTCTATCTGAACTGTGAAAGGGCCCAGGATCTTGGCAAATTGCAAAACTAGGACTGTGAAAAGGGCTTTAAACTAAATAGTAGGGGGATGGATTCAACATATTGGAGAGAGATGGATAATATGAAAGAGAAGGGTGTGGATAAAGTAAAAGCAAAAGTTTAAAGAGGGAAAAGTAAGATTATATAAAAGTGCATAAAAGTCTATAAAAGTCAATCGCAAAACAGGCAAAGATTACCAGATTTTAAAAGCACAATGGGTATAAGAGCCATTATCTAAATGGCCGTAGTTTTCGTTAAAATGTCAGTGAACTTGTGGCACAGTATAAAGGGGTATAATTTAGTGGCTATTACAGAAACATGGGTGCAGGGTAGAGAGAATTGAGAATTAAATATCCAAGGATATCAGGTAATACAGACGGACAGGTAAGAAAGTAAGGAAGGTGGGGTAGTGCACTTATTTAAGGATGACATCAGAACAATAGAGAGAGATCTAAGGAGAAAAATGTTGAGTCCATTTGGGTAGAGATTAGGAATAGTAAAGAGAAATAAATCACTGGTGGGAGTTGCCCAGAGGTCACCCAATGATAACAATAGAGTGGCACAGGCAATGAACCAATAAATAACAGAGGCATGTAAACTTGGAACAGCAGTTATTGTAGTCAACTTTATCATGCACAGAGACTAGATGATCATGGCAACCTTGAGGATAACTTCATAGAAGGTATCCACAATAGCTTTCTTGAACAGCATGTAACTGAATCTACAAGGGGGCATGATATCTTCGATCTGGTACTATGCAATTACATGGGTAAAATTAGTGATTTTGATGTTAGGAATCCTCTTGGAAAGAGTGATTGCAGTACGGTTGACATTTTTGTACAACTGGAGGATACAATAGTTCTTTCTAAAACCAGTGTATTATGCCTAAACAAAGGAAACTACAAATGGACGAGGGAGCAATTGACCAAGATAGCTGGGAATATGGAACGAATCTGAAAGAAGTGGCAGGTTATATTAGAGGCTTTGGTGATAATTCACAAAAAATCTCTGGAATTTGAGCAGGTCATGAGGGATTGGAAAATGGTGACTTTCATGCCACTAGTCAAAAAAGGATGTAGGCAAAAGGTCATTTTAACATCTGTAGTTATGAAAATGCTTGAGGCTACTATTAAAAAAATAGTGAGTTATCTGGAGTGAAATGGAACCATCAGGGCAGGCACAGCATGAATTCATCAAAGGGAGGTCCTGCTTGACAAACTTACTGGAGTTCTTTGTAGATAAAATTAGTGTGGTAGATAGAGGGGAGTAGATGGACATTATTTACTTGGATGTCCAGAAGGTGCTGGATAAGGTGCTGTGTAAAATACATACATAAGATTAGGATGATTAGAGTTGGGGGTGATGTGCTAGCATGGCTAGAGGTTTAGTTAACCAATAGAAAGCAGAGTGTTGGGATACAGGGGTATTTTTCTGGTTAACAAACAGTGGTGGGCAGGGTGCTTCAGGGGTTGGTGCTGGCCCCGCAGTTGTTCATGATATGCATAAATGATCTGGAAGAGGGGACAGAGTGTAGTGTTTCTAAGTTTGCTGATGACACTAAATTGAATGGAAAAGCAAATTGTGCAGAGGATATGGAGAGTCTGCAGAGAGATAGATAGGTTAAATAAGCAGCCAACAGTCTGGTTGATGGAGTACAATGTTGGTAAGTATGAGGTTATCCACTTTGGAAGGAAAAATGGAAATTCAGAATATTATTTAAATGAAAAGCAATTAAAGCATGCTGACATGCAGAAGGACTTTAGAATGCTTGTGCATGGATCACAAAAGGTTGGTTTGCAGATGCAGCAGGCTATCAAGAAGGCAAATGGAATGTTGCTAGAGGGATTGAATTTAGGAGCAGGAAGGTTATGCTGCAACTGTACAAAGTATAGGTGAGCCTGCATTTGGAGTACTGCATGCAGTTCTGATCTCTTTACTTGAGGAAGGATGTACTGGCTTTGGGCACAGTGCAGAGGAGGTTCATCAGGTTGATTGCAGAGGTGAGGGGATTTGCCTATGAGGAGATATTGAGTCATCTGGGACTGTACTCACTGGAATGTAGAATGAGAGGGGATCTTATAGAAATGTATAAAATTATGAATGGTATAAATAAGATAGAGGTAGGTAATTAATTTTAATTGGAAGGAGAGACTAGAACAAGAGGACATAGCCTCAAGATTCAGGGTAATAGATTTTGGATGGAGATGAAGAGGAACTGCTTTGCCCATAGGGTGATGAATCAGTTGAAGTTGCTGCCCATTGAAGCAGTGAAGCCTACCTCAGTGAATATATTTAAGACATGGTTGAACAGATGTTACAAAGTTGGGGAATTAAGGGATGGTTTGGCTTTGTGAAAAGGTGAAGTTTTTTGGTATAGGATTATGGAGTTTTTGGAAGGTTTATTTAAATTTAAACTAGTATTTGATCCGCTATTATTTTTATTGGGATTATACCACAACATTAACTTTGGATTTAAAATTAGACAAATTTGAAATGGCATTTATTCGGTTAGCTTTAGCAGTTGCCAGGAAATGTATAGCAATTCCTTGGAAAAATGAAATTGAATAGAATATTCAAAGATAGCATTCTAAATTGAGATTTTGTATTCCCTTGGAAAATATAACTTGTAATTTGCGTAATATTTATTCTTTCTTTGTCAAAATGTGGAATCCGTATTTGAAATATATGGGTTTAGAAATATAATGGTTTTTATTAGATGAGATTGGCATCATCTGCGACATCAGATTATTGATAAATATATACTTTAGCTCCACTTATACCTTTTTTGGAGGTAGATGGTGGGGGGGGGGGGGGGTTGAGAGGGGGAGGGGTATATAGGGAGAAAATTTTGTAATGTTATATTTTATTCTTTATTTGTATTTTACATTTTGTTCAATAAATAAAGTTTAAAAAAGGGATATGGGGAAAAGGCAGGTAAGTGGAGATGAGCCAATTATTAGATCACCTATGATCTCATTGAATGACAGAGCAGGCTCAAAGGGCCTGTTGGGCTACTCCTGCTCCTATCTCTTATGTTCATATGTTCTTTATATCTATGTATTTATTTATTTTCAAATTTATATATATATATATGGGATGGTAACAGGCTCTCCTTGTCCATGAGCCCATGCTGCCAAATGCACCGATTAAACTACAAACCTCACAAGTTTTTGATGGGTGGAAAGAATTGCAGCACCCTGAGGAAACCCACTCAGACATGGGGAGGGCTTACAAACTACATACAAGCAGCACCAGATTCAAACCCAGGTGGCTGGTATTGTAATCGTGTTCTGCTAACTGCTACCATACTGTGCTGCCCTTTATTTTCTCAAGCTATAAGCTCAGCAGTCTGTTCTTGTAGATGGTGGGGTCCGTTGTGACCTGGTTTCTGATGTTGTCCATCTTCTAGCATTGCTGTCAAATATGTGTTCATTATTTAGGAGAACAAGAGTACAATGTTGGCAGACTATGGAGAAATTGCAATTGATCTTGATGATATCATCATCTGATGTACACATTTACACTGGCTAACTCTTTGCTGCCTTGCACAGTAAAGCTGAAGCCCACTACCCTACAGCTACTGTAACTGAGATCAACTGATGTTGTGCATCTAGAGAACTGTCATCTCCATTTGATGGATCACCATACCACATTCTACATTATTTACTGAGGAAGTGAGATTTATTTTTCTTTGAGAAGTGTTTAACTCAATATGCAGTAAGATCTTTGAAAAAGTGACAACCAAAAAATGCAGAAGCTCGAAACCTGAAATAAAACAGAAATTCATTGAAACACTTACAACCTGAGGAAGGGGTGGGTGGGGGGTAGAGAGAGAGAGAGGGAGAGAGAGAGAGAGAGAGAGAGAGAGAGAGAGAGAGAGAGAGAGAGAGAGAGAGAGAGAGGGAGAGGGAGGGAGAGAGAGTGAGAGAGAGAGAGAGAGAGGGAGAGGAGAGAGAGAGAGAGAGAGAGAGAGAGAGAGAGAGAGAGAGAGAGAGGGAGAGGGAGGGAGAGAGAGTGAGAGAGAGAGAGAGGGAGAGGGAGGAGAGAGAGAGAGAGAGAGAGAGAGAGAGAGAGAGAGAGAGAGAGAGAGAGAGAAGTGACATGTAATGAAGGTATTGCAGTAAATAGAAACCAAAAGAGAGTATAAGACATACCCAAGAGTGTGTGATTGGAGGAAACTGAGTAAATATTGCAAATATTACTCTTACAGTATAAACAGTGAATTCTGATGCAAACAGAAAATTTGTTTCTTCAAATAGTTGAATTAAATATCTAGTCTCCAGGGTTGAAAGGAGTGAGACAAAATGGTGTTGCCTCACAGGTCAGATGCAGCACTCAGGAAATCTGCCTGAATTGGCCAGGTTATCATAAACCTGAAAGCAAGATGTTAGGATGTTAATGTGTGATTGGTTGAAGAGTGGAAATGACCAGCGTCTTCAGTAATCTTTCAATCTCATCATAGACATTTCAATCTCTTGTGAATGAAAGGTATCTTAATACTCTTGATAATGCTCTGGTATCAGCTTTTCACTCTACCTATATAAATGGACACACTGAAAATTAAGGCAGTAGGACCAGTAACTTCTACTCAAACATTAGGAGAAGACTTGCATCAAGTCACATTGTCTATTTGGGATAAAAAGAAAGGATAACATTCCAGGAATCATCTTCTCTCAAACAACAATAGACTGAAATTTAAGAGATGCATGCCAGACAAAAAAACCCCAGCAAAACCAAATTGGAATCCTCAACCTGTAAGAAATTACAATAAAAGTAAGTAACAAATAATTCTAAAGACATACATTAGTAAGTGGAGATCTGAAGCCACTGTAAAATGACCACTTTTTCACATTACAGAATCATTCCCACAGGTGTAATTTCACACATCACTTGCAAAAAATGCTAATTAATATTCCAATGAAAATTCAAGACTCAACTAGCATATGGCGACCAGGGGTTCACTCCAGGGTTGACGTGACTACTGGCAGGTTCCAATTTGGACATATTGTATTTGATATAACTTCTTAATTTACCTTTTCTTCCATTTCACCGTGAAATAGTAGGACATCTGTGTTTATCAATTTGATGCATATTCTAAGAACAGGGAGAAAAAAAAGCCCAAAATATATCCAAAACCAGAAGAAATTGAATTAAATTAGGACTTTGTTTATATTCCCACAGATGTCTAATTATCAGTGAATGCCCCTATAACACTCTCTATTAATGGCATGAAAACTATTGCACTCAACTAAGAGAGTTAACTCTCAAAGCACTGGTGGCACAAACAAAACCAAGCAGGTACTGATACAATAGGCAATAAGTTAACAATAGATCCAATACCTGGCATTAACCTCTGGGATTATTCTTGATCTAAATGATTCTGTTAAGCATTTTTACTACCACAGTCTATTAAATGCACTATATATTACAAAACCACTTTATGCCATTAAGTTATATGCCACTTCTAAGCAAAGAAACACTGCAGATATGAAATTTAAAGATGCAAGAATGGTTACTTTTGAAAGATGGATTTGTTATGTCTGGAAATGAGTCATTGCACATTTTTTATAGTAATGTATTTCTCCAGATAATTGCAGTGACTCACACAATATGCTATTCAAAGAAAGCTTCTATTTAAAAAAAGAAAAATAATTTGTTGCATTTAGACTGCAATAAACCAGCCTTAATTACACTAAACAATTTCTGGAATTAGGCATCCAGGAAATAAACAAAGTGGAGGAGCTGCAGCCACATTGGAAGGGAAAAACGAGCTGTTCATTATATTATCCTGTGAATTGAATTAATTGTTGCCACAGATTTGTAATATAATGATATCAAAGGAGTTTTACCATCAGACAGCATGACTAAAATCTTATGTTTAAGTTTGTGGAAATATAATTGCATATAATTGATTATTTTTTCCTAGGTGAAGCACAAAAATGATGAACCAACATATTTTTGTGTCACTCCAAAATCAAACGGGAGTGGGATTCATGTAGAATGTCATTATTCCCCATGTGTATTGAGGGGTAATTTTGACCTTATTTTGCTCGAGGATTATCCCTCTTTGGATTTGTTCAGCTCAACATGACATTCCCAACATGGCACAGGACAATGACTCTGCTGGTTAAGTAACTGAGTTCCTGATCCATTGGTACTGATCCCTCGTGACAAGGCCCAGATCACCCAGACCTCTCCCAACCTACCACTACCCAACAGAATGCCATTCCTCATCCCTGATTAAGAGTAACTTCTCTAGAATTTTAAGGTGGAAAAAAAAGGATGAAATAGTGGCAGCATTGCCAAAGTGCGATTTATATTTGTTTTAATGGCTCACTTCAATACCTGAACTGGATCCTGAATGCAGTTCATTAATATCAATCTATCTACTCATTGAGATGGCATATTTAACTCTTGGGTCCCTTGAGATGTCAATTATGTAACAGGGCCATCCAATATCTAACCTCTATTCTAATTCATTGTTTTTATGTAATCAAACACAATTGTCAACACTATAGCAACAACGTAACTGAATTAATATTCTATTCTGAGTAGCTCATTTTTTAATTGTTCAATCTATTACTATTATTATGATGTGTCTAAATTACTCAGTCCTCACCAGCCGCTACCATCTTCTGATCTAAGAACACCAGTTTATCGCCATCGTTTGTTTACATCATGTGTCTTCTTACCATCATCTGTTCACTTCAACCGCACTCACATCATCATCTACCTGACCTCACCTGATACTCACCATCATCTCTCTGACCCCACAAGCTCCCACTATCTTCTGTCTGACCCACAGGATATCCACCAACATCCTTCAAACCCCATTAGACCAAAACCATCTCCTGGACCGCACCAGACTTCCACCATCATATTTTGGAACTCCTCCAGACTTCCATCATCATCTCCTGGATCCTACCAAATACCCATCATCATCTGTTCAACCCCACTATCGTGCCTTTTACTCCATTAGATTCTCCCATTCCACCTCCCCCCCATCCCACCCACAAAGTTCAGTTCAAAGTTCACTTTTTTTTGTCAGAGTATGTATGTATTGGTCATCCTAATGTTCAAAGAAGACACGTTGTTGTGCAGTTCATCAGTGGACACGAAGGTGACTTTGCATTCCCAGTCTAGAAGCGCAAAGTCTAGCACAAGGAGGGCACTGGAAGTCTGTTGTTGTGGTAAATGTGGCTGCTGCTCTGTGATGCCATTCACAGGTTTACACCAGTTTTTGGCAGTGCCTGAATTCCAAACTGGTGTAGCCTTCATTGCACAGGGCTCGTCAACAAGACCAGTGAACAGCCGCAGCTTCTAGCTCTCTTGGCTGGATTCCACAGTAGTGTAGGTGTACCTTCACAACATCTTTTATAGTACTTGCATGGACAACCTTAAGGTGTTCTTCCAGTCTTCAGTTCACTATAGAGGAGCTGGTGAGGCAAATAGTGGTTGTTCATTCTGATGACGTGCCCCACATACGCATCTGGGCTCTGATGATCAGGGACTCAATGCTGGTGGGCTTCCACAGTTGATCCTCCAGGTTGGAGACACAGTCTTGCCAACAGATGCCAAGGATGAATGGATGGCACACATATGGAATTTCTCCAGTTATTTGATGTGACGTCGGTGCAGAGTCCAGGTCTCACATCCATATAGGAGAGAGGGGATGACCACAGCTCTGTAGACTTTCATCTTTGTGGAGATGCAGACACTGTGTTGATTGAGCACTCTGGTACTCAGCCACCCCAGAAACTGGCTGGCCTCGCTGATCCTGGAGTCAATTTCTTTGTTCAAAGATCCATCACTCAAGATGATGCTCCCCAAGAATTTGAAGCTGTTTTCATTTGTCAGCTGGGTATCGTCAATGGTGAATTTGCTTCTATGGTGTTGGTGTACATTAGTGTTGTTTAGGTTGATGGTCAGACTAAAGAGCATAGCAGCATTTGAGAATTTGTTCAGCATTCACTGTTGGTCACTACCTTTGTGCACCAAAAAGGGTTTCTTGAATGACTGTGTAGAGGCACTTTGTCTGTGTGTTCAAGTGGTGAAGGTCAAAGAGAGACCCTTCCAGTCAGTACCTGATGTACACTCCCTCCTCCAGACCTTGGACAGCATATAACAACATGCAGGTGAAGAACAGATTGAAGAAGACTGGTACACAACCCTGCTTCACCCCATTAGAAATGCATATGCAACTGATTCGTAACCACTGCAGAGGGCCTGCCCTGTCATTCCATCATGGAGCAGCTGAAACGTTTTTATAAATTTCCTTGGGTATCCATAACAACTCAGGATGATCCAGAGAGCCTCCTTGTTTACAGTGTCAAATGTCTTTGACAGGTCAAATACGGAGTAAAGAGGCTTGTTCTGCACGATGCACTTCTCTTGAACTTGTCTCATGGCAAATATCATGTCCACTCTACTCCATTCTGGCCAAAAGCCACACTGCGCCTCTGGAAGATTCCATTCCAAGACAGTGACAAGTCTGTTCAGGAGGATGTGGGCGGAAATCTTGCCTGCGATGGACAGCAGTCTGGTACCCCTATCGTTTCCAGAGTTTGATTTGCTTCATTTATTTTTGTAGGGAGCCACAATGAGGGGATTGCTGAAGTTATCAGACAGCTCTTCTGTGATCCAGATGTCTTCCAGGGTGTCTTGAAGTGGCTGTAATACATTTGTGCTTAGAGCTCTGTAGATTTGAATTTATCTGCGGGATCGCTTTCTTGATCTTATCAGTAGAGGGTGATGGGTATAGGTCATCCAGGACTAGCTGCTGAGGATGTGCTCTAAGACATCAGGATCAACTGTGGATGGCCTATTGACCAGCAGTTTTTCAGTCCTTCCTGGTCTTTGATCAGGTTTGATCTATCTGATGACTGCAAGGGGGATCATCTGATTGAGAAGACTTTATGGTGCTAAAAACTGTCTGGTGGCCTACATGTCTGCATTGTGTTCCACTTGCTCAGCCTTTCTCTCCCTCCACTTGTCCCTCATTTCTCGCAGTTCTGCCTGCACTTTGGACTGCAGATGTTTAAAATTACTTTTCTTTGAGACAGATGATGGATCATTTTGCCAGTCTGGATTGGCCTTGTTCTTGGCCCAAAGGGCTGCTGAAATGGTCTTGTGGTCTTCATCAAACCAATCTTGATGCACTCAGGTTTTCATTCTAAGTATAGTTGTTGCAGTCCGTGTGACAACATCTTTGAACTGCTTCCACTTTTCAGAACTGGTTCCCACAAGCGGTCGATTGCTGGAGAGTTTTTCATTCAGTACATCTTGAAAACATTGGGCTTGACCTGTATCTTTCAGTCTACTGATGTTCAATGACACTCTGACAGTCTTTGATTGTTTACGATGCAAAGGGGCTACATGCAGGTTGAGGACCGACTGAACCAGCCTGTGATCTGTCCAACACTCAGCACCTCATATGGGCCCGGGTGATGGTGATGTCTCGAAGGTCATGCTGACAGTCAAGTAGGTGCCAATATTTGGACATAGGATGCATCCAAGTTGTCTTGTACAAGTTTGCAAGTCTGAACATCGTGTTAGTGATGCACAGGTTGTGCTCGGCTCACTTACTCAGAACAGTAGGCCATTACTTTCCCATTCATTCTCCCAAGGACTCTGTCACAGTTGTCAATATCTATTCCCACCCTAGCGCTGAAGTCATCCAAGATGATGAATTTGTCATTGGCAGAGGTTGTCTAAATAGTCCTCATAGAAACTTTCCTCATCTTCATCTGAACTCACAAGAGTTGGGGCATAGACACTGTCAGTGGTGATATGCCGGGACTTAATGAGAGGAAAGTGGAATTTAATAATATGTTCATTGACTTCCATGGGTAGGGGAGGGATGTTCTTCAGGAGAGCAGTTTTGATTGCAAAACCTACTCCGTGGATCCTGTTGTCAGTCTGTGGTTTTCCTTTCCAAAAGAATGTATATCCACTCACGGCTTCCTGCAAGCCTGGTCTCACTGGGTGCCTCATTGTCAATGAGATAATGGTGAGGTTCGGCCACTATGAGTGCTGTTCATCTTTCAGGCCTTGTCACCCTGTCTCTATCCAGCAAGGTGTGGATAGTCCAGGCTCCAAAAATGAGTTTTCTTTGATTTATTTTTTCTTGTAAGTTGACTGCTAAAGAGATGATCTGCCAACATGGTTAGCTAGCCGGCTGCTATTATGGGGCAGGGAATGTTTGGGATACCATTTTTAACCCCCTCCCTCATGTGAGGGTGGACAGTGCTGTCTTAAAAAGGACTACCCAGTCTTCCTGGATGCTGCTGGACATCTCCGCTGCCCCAGGTACAGAGACGAATGACCACTGGTCCAAAGGCCACTTATATGAAGGTTTGTGACTACAACTGCCAGTGGTCACCTCTCCCCCATCGCCACAGAACTTGATAACTTGGGTTAACTTAGATGATCTGCACAACAGAAACCTGTGTGTCATGGAGTTTTAAGTGGAACAGCCATTGCACAGGGGTGATCCCACTCTCTCGGAAGAAGAGATCTTGATCCAGTATCAATTGTTAGAGTACATACATGACATCACATACAACCTTGAGATTTTTTTTTCTTGTGGGCCAGGCAGAATTTCAAATTGTGGTGACTGTGAATTGTACTCAAGAAAGAAAGAAAGGTAAACAAACTAACTGTGTAAATATAGAAATACAAATATTCAGTAACAAATACTGATCAAAGTATGAGTCCTTAAATGAGTGTTTGAATGAGTCTGTTCTTCAGGTGTCAAATAATTGCGGGATAGCAACTATTCCTGATCCTTGAGTTATGAGTTCTGTGTCATCTATACCTCCTTCCAGATGGCAGCAGTGAGAAGAAAGTATGTCCTGGATGGCTTGGATCCTTGATAACTGCTCCTGCTCTGTGTAGTTGTTCTAGAATGATGGGGAGTTTTTCTGTTATGTCCTGAGCTGTATTCACTACCTTTTGTAGGGTTTTATTTTTCCTCAGAGCTTTGGGTGTCCCCATGCCAGGCCACAATGTATCCAGTCAGCACAAGTGAGATTACTTTGATGCTTCATGAATTTCCAGATGGTAAAATAAATAATCAACTCATTTGTCAGTTTACATTAAAAAAAAATTGGGCTGATTTCCCTATCAAACTGGTAACATATCAAGGACTCAGTATCAGGCATCAACACAGAGTATTGGAGCCCAGTCTGCAAATCTTGGATGGCTTAAAGAATCACCAATAGGTAGGCAGGGGTCTGTGGTGCTTTGAGAATGGGGAAGTACAGTGATTGAACTTTTACTTCCCCATTCTGTTTGGTCAGTGATAATCTCCTAATTCAGTAGACTGAGTGTAGTTCAGCGAATTGAGAGTGTGAATCAGACCTTAACAATGGAGTTTAATGTTGGAAATTGTGAGGTCTTGCAATTTAGCAAGAGATAGAATCTTATATAAATGGAAATGAATTGTAAATGAGCAGACTAAAAGAGAAATGTTAATATGTATCAATCGCTAAAAGTTAGCAGGCACATGCGACAACTATTGAAAAGAGAATGGCACATTGGCCTTCAGTGTAGGAAGATAAGAAAGCATGATTGCAATTTTACAGGGTTTGAGTCAGGCCACACCTGAAGTACTATGCTTAGTTTGGGTTGCTTTATTTATAAAGGATATAGAGGCATTGGAAACAGTCCAAAAGAGTCTACTGGTTAACAGGATGTTAACCATGATAACATCATGATAACATGATAACAGATTATCATGTGTAAGTAAAGACACTCAGTCTATATTCTGAAGATTGCAGATAAATGAGATGTGATCTTGGTTCCTGAGTGGGAAAAACAGGGTAGAAGTCAAAATGTTCCCTCTTGTGAGAGAATCTCTAGCTAGAGGAAGTAATTACAAGATTAAGGGGCAGTTATTAAAACTAAGATGTATTGGAACTTCTTCTTCTTCTTAGAGAAACAATGGAATTCTCCATCCTGGAGTGTGTTGCATGGGAGATCACTGGAAGAATTTAAAGGGCAATTAGACAATTTTTTTTGGAAAAATTGGGTCATTGAGGCAATGGGAGTAGGCATGTGGCAGATCAGCCTTGATCAATTGAATGGGAGAAGGAAGGTTTGAGAGACCAAAAGATCCCCCTTTCAGTTTCTCTTTTCTTATGTTTTTGTTTCCATCATCCATCGTCTCTGTTGCAACATTAAAAATTCTTTAAACAAATCCATTCTGGCTTCCATAATCCACCCACCTTTGTCCAAATATCCATTAATTCAGTTTCTGATTATTATTCCTAGAATGTTCTTATCACTGACCTGCCTTTGATTGTTTGGTTATACTTCATACATGTTATTGAACATTTGTAATTTCTTGTCTGTGGGCATCATTCCTGAATCACTCGAGGTTTGGAAAATTATGACTTGACCTTCAGCAATTTCCACTAACTTTTCTTGAGACTTGAGCAATGCCTTCCTTAAATGTGCATTTATTTTTGCTGTCACAAATTACTAATGCCCATTTTATTACTTTGTTTACCAAATGTCAGCTTCAAGCACCAACCAAGTAATTTGCATGAAAAGAAAACATCCATATAACCATATAATAACCATATAACCACTTACAGCACAGAACAGGCCAGTTCAGCCCTACTAGTCCATGCCGTAACAAATCCCCACCATCCTAGTCCCACTGACCAGCGCCTGGTCCATTCCCCTCCAGTCCTCTCCTATCCATGTAACTATCTAGTCTTTCCTTAAATGTAAGCAATGATCCCGCCTTGACCACATCTGTCGGAAGCTAATTCCACATCCCCACCACCCTATGCGTAAAGAAATTTCCCCTCATGTTCCCCTTATAATTTTCCCCCTTCAATCTTAAACCATGCCCTCTAGTTTGAATCTCCCCCACTCTTAATTGAAAAAGCCTATCCATGGGCTTGCATTTTTAAAGCTATGGCTATCACTTAATAATTAATACTTTCTAAGTTGCTCAATAACAGAAAGTTTTAGTTCTATTTCATTAGATAGCTAGATGGGAATATAATGACAGCCATTTCTCTTTACAGAGGAAATGAGATCCTCCTTGATAAAAACAGTTGGTCATTTGGTCATCTTTTTATTTGAATTTTATTTAAAAGATTTTTTAAAAAACAAAATACAAATAACAGCAAAATTTTTTTAGATACATAAAGAAAAAAAAACCCTCCCCACCATTCCAACCCTTTAGCCAGCTCCCTTAAGGGGAGCCAAATACAAAAACAAAACAGAATATACAGAATATTTCAAAGTATTTTCAGATTCATATAGTCCAAATAAGAAGACCACATATTAACAAAGAAGGAATAATTATCATGCAAATTATATGTATTTTTTTCCAGTGGAATATAAGCTCTTAATTCATTATGCCATTGTGCTATATTAATCTCCACATTATCTTTCCAAGTACTAGTTACACATGTTCGTGCTACAGATAACGCTAAACTTACAAATGTAATTTGAAATTTATCCAACCCCAATCCTTCCAAAGAAACCATATAGCCCCCCAAAAAAATCGATGGGTCTAATGGTAATTTAATCTTAAATAATTTTTCCAAGACCAGTCGAATTCCTTCCCAAAATGGTTGTACTTTAACACAAGACCAAACAGCATGTAAAAAAGTTCCAGTACATAGTCCACATCGAAAACAAGAGTCCGAATTACTAAACCCATATTTTTTCAATTTCTCTGGAGTTAAATATAACTGATGTAAAAATTATAATTAACCATTCCATATCTTACATTCGTCACTTTAATGACACTGTCATGACACATAACCTCCCAATTGTCTTCAGGAAAAATATAAGTTAAATCACTTTCCCATTTAAGCCTAGATTTTTCCCATTCCAGTTTATCCATACTATATTGTAACAATTGATACATACCTGAAATATAACCTTTCTTTGGTATAGAGGAAATCAAAGACTCAAATTTGAGTCTGATTTTGCTGTGCCTTCTGCACCGTAACTCGTAATATAATTTCTCTATCTGTCAGGAAAATTGGATTAATGAGTTTTTTTTTGAATGAGATGATATGAAAGCAGTTTCTGTAACCATTATAATGTTCTCTCCAGTACCTTTCCTTTTTAGACAGCAAGACTTATGTTTGCCCATCTGCATTGTTGGCTCCTAACAGAATTTCCACCATCGACTCCCTGCCATGGCAAATAAACATCTCCTACAATGATGTAGCTCTAATAATCTGATGTCAGGATTGGCTGCTGCATGGCAGAGTTATTGAATGAAGATCTACCGTGACCAATGCCTGAAGAGAGCGCACAAAATCAGTGAACCGGTGCGGACTTGAAAGGCCAACATGGCCTGTTTCCACTCCGTAAATGGTTATATGGTTATATATCAAACAACGAATCAAAACTGCCCTCGGTGGTTGACCTGGAAAAGTTTTTTTCCTCAATGCTCTATGCTCTCGATCCAACTCTAGACCATCTGGAAAAAATTCCTTGCCCAGTACCTCAGAAATCCATTTCATAAAAAAATTTACCAGATCTGAACCTTCCTATCTTCTGGGAGACCTACTATTTTTACATTATTTCTTTGACTTTGATTCTCTAATGAGTCAATCTTCTTCAGTAATTCCTTCTTCTGAATCCCCCAATCCACGAAAGAATCCTCCACTTTTTCCATTTTTTCTCTGTTATGATCCACTTGGTTCTTACATTTAAAAAAAGCTTCTTCTGTATCGGCGGATACACTGGTCCTGCAATAACACACACAACTAGATGGGTTGAGCTCAGTGAGCAGATTAGTTTATTGCAGCCTGCTGGGCTGCACTTATACTTCCAGCCCGGACCTGGCTGAGAACCACGCTGGAGGGTGGGCATCACGTGGTCCTCCAGTGCTCGTTTATGAGCCCTGTGCTGGAAGGAAGGGAAACCCCCGACGGCGCCATTTTGGCTGGATGCCCCACCGTGTGGCTTACAAGCAGGGCCGGTTTGCCTGCCTTGTGGTGAGCCACCACACATTCCGCCCCCCCCCCCCCCGAACCAGCACCAACGTCCTTTTTTTGCTGGGAGGCCTCGCTTCTTGGGCTGGGTAACGACCACGGGCTCAGTGGGATCGAGGTGCACTGGCTTCAGCCTGTCCATGGTAAACAGCTCTCGCCTGCCTTCAATGTCCAGCATGAACGTCAAGCTGGAACACTATACAACCCTGTATGGCCCCTTGTACAGTCGCTGCAGAGGTGCCACGGTTGGGCCCCGACAAACAAAAACGTACTCCATAGAAAGCAGTTCGCCGGGAACTTGAGACAGGTGGGTGCCATGCCTGTACGGTGGTGGGGGTTCAAAGGAGTCCAAGCATGTTCTGAGGTGAGGAAATAGTTCATGCGGCGACCTCTTGGGATTTTGAGGTGCGTTGACGAACTCACCAGTTAGTGTCAGTGGTGCACCGTAGATCAGCTCAGCTGATGATGTCTGCAGATCTTTCTTGGGAGTGGAGGAGATGCCCAGGAGCACCCAAGGCAGTTTGTCCATCCAGTCAGGACCAGTGAGGCAGGCCATGAGCGCTGACTTAAGGTGGCGGTGTAGACGTTCAACCAGTCCATTGGCCTATGGGTGGTAGGCCGTGGTGCAGTGTAGATGGATCCCCAACCTGTTGGGGAGTTGTGGCCAGAGTGCAGATGTGAACTGGGTGCCCCGATTGCTGGTGAGGTGAGCCAGGACGCCGAACCGGGTGACCCAAGCCTGCAACAGTGCTCAGGAGCAGGAGTCGGTAGAGGCATCTGGTATCAGGATTGCCTCGGGCCAGTGAGTGGTGCAGTCCACCACCATAAACAGGTAATGGTTGCCCTGGGAAATGGGTAAGGGCCTGATGATGTCCACGTGAATGTGGCTGAACCGTTCCCAGATGTGCTTGAACTCCTGTACAGGCACCCTGATGTGCCTGTTCACCTTGGACATCTGGCAATGGGTGCATGTTCTGGCCCAGCCTGCGATCTGCTTCCACAGCCCATGCCATATGAACTATTCTGCCACCATCCGGACTGTGGACCTGATGGACAAATGTGAAAGGTCATGGAAGTAATGGAAGACCTGCCTGCACCACTGCTGGGGAACCACTGGTCCTGGGGTTGCCCAAGGAGATATCGCATTGGATGGTGCCTTCGCTGCTTGGAGTTAGTAGGTCTCGGAACTGCCGACCATTGATGGCGGTGTTGAAGGCCCTTGTCTCCTCATCAGCTTCCTGGTCCCGGGCGAGCTGGTCAAAGTCGAGGCCGGGTGTCAACGCACAGATGGCCAGTCACGAGAGTGCATCGGCAACCACATTGTCCTTCCCCGCCTTGTGCCAAATGTCGGGGATAAACTCCGACATGAAGGAGAGTTGGCGCTGCTGGCAGGCCGACCAGGGATTCTTCGCCATCGCGAACACCTGGGTGAGGGATTTATGGTCTGTGAAAATCGTAAAAGTCCTTCCCTCCAAAAAAGTGCAGAAATGTTGCACTGCTAGGTATATGCTCAGTAACTCACAGTCGAAGGCACTATACTTGTGTTCTGGTGGGTGAAGCAGGCAGCTGAAGAATGCCAGCGGATTCCAATGTCCATTGCCATGTGCAGGTCGGTGTGCGGGTAGGCGAGCATGGCGGCCTTCGCAAGGGCGTCCTTGGTGGCCTCGAATGTGGTGCAGGGTTCTGGGTTCCAAGCAAACATCTTGTGCTTGGCTGCGATGAGGGTGAACAGCAGCTGCATGATGCCTGCAGCTCCTGGGATGGAGCAGTTGTAAAAGTTGACCATACCCGTGAACTCCTGAAGCCCCTTGAGGCTGTCCAGGCATGGGAACTCCCTAATAGCAGTGACCTTTGCAGTGGCGGGCATGGCTCCTTCAGCCGTGATGGTATGGCCCAGGAACTGCATGGACTCTTTCCCGAACTGGCACTTGGCCGGGTTGATTGTAAGGCCGAAGTCGGCCAGCTGGGAGAAAAGGGCCTTGTGTTGCACCCGGTTCTTGCTGGTGACGAGGATGTCATCCAAATAAATAAAGACGAAATCCAAGTCCCTGCCCACAGATCCATGAGGTGCTGGAAGGTCTGAGTGGCGTTCTTGAGCCCAAATGCCATGTGCAGGAATTCGAATAAGCCAAAGTGGGTGATGATGGCTGTCTTGGGTATGTCCTCAGGGTGCACGGGATCTGGTGATATCTGGGCATCAGGTCAACCTTGGAGAAGACCCTTTCGCTGTGCAGGTTGGCTGTAAATTCCTGGATGTGAGTCATGGGGTAACGGTCAGGAACAATTACCTCGTTGAGCCGTCGATAGCCTCCGCTGGGACGCCAGCCATCGAAGGCTTTCGGGACCAGGTGGAGCAGTGAGGACCATGGGCTGTCAGACTGCTGAATGATCCCCAGCTCCAACAGGTGCAAAAACTCCTCCTTTGCTACTTGGAGCTTGTCAGGCAGGAGCCAGCATGCCTTTGTGTGAACCAGTGGACCCTGGGTGGGGATGTGGTGGAACACCCCGTGGCATGGTGAGGCAGCGGAGAACTGTGGCTTGAGGTGTGTCTGGAACTCATCCAGGATCTGCTGGAACTCATCCCTGGGCGTGCTGATCGTGGCCATCTGCGGTTGCTCTGAGCAGGAGGCGTCAAGGCAAATGGCTTGGAAGGTATGGGCATCCACCAGGCGCCTACCTTGAATGTCCACCAGAAGCCCGTGTGCGAGGAGGAAGTCTGCACCCAGTATGGTATTCGGGAGGGACGAGACGGTGAACCTCCACGTGAAATTCCATTGGCCGATCTGGAAGTGGACTGTCTTGTCTCCATAAGTCCGGATTACTGTTGTGTTGGCCACACGGAGTGTACTTCCACGAGGTTGGTTCCTGGATTTGATGGCCGTGGCCGAGGTGACGCTGCTCTGGGCTCCACTGTCAATGAGGAACATTTGGCTGCTGACTGAGTCCCGCAGGTAGAGAAGGCTGTGTCCTTGGCCAACCTCTGCACCCTTAACAACAGTCAGCCTGGTCATTTCCCTGGGACGAGCAGGACTGACGACACTTCTGAGCCTTGGTTCCCCAGTGCTGGTGGTAGAAGCAGAGGCCTGAAGCAGATGCTGTGGCCTTGGTTATGCTCTTGTGGGTCCCTTCAGGGGCCGGGTGCTCTACCCCAGCGCTAGGGTCGTGCCCATGCCTTGTGACCTGCTGGACCACTGAGCCTTTTGAGAATCGTGTGAGCCATAGCTCTTGGGCCTTCTGGGCGACCTTCCTCAGGTCAGTGAAGCTCTCCTCAACCAGCAGCAGGCGGATGTCCTCGGGTATATGTTCAAGGAAGATGCGCTCGAAAAGTGGACAGTTGGTATGCTCACTCATGAGCGCGAGCATCTCGTCCATCAGTTCCATCGGGGACCTGTTCCCAGGCCGTCGAGGTGCAGCACCTAAACATCACGCTGATGTCTGGATAGTCCGAGGGACCCGGTAAGCACTCGCTTGATGGTCTTGTACTTGTCCTTGGCAGGTGGGTGCTGAACAAGCTGCAACACACGTCTGGCCGTGGCCTGGTCCAGGGCAGCGACCACATGGTAGAATTTGGTTGTGTCGGACAAAATCTGGCAGAGGTGAAACTGGGCCTCCGCGTGGCCGAACCAGGTCTCTGGCTCCTGAACTCAACATTCAGGCAGTTTCACGGCTATAGTGCTGATCCCAGGCTCGCTCATGATGGGTTGAAAGACGTTTGAACCAGTTGGGGTCACCAATTGTAGCGGCAGCTACACTGCTCCTGCAATAACACACACAACCAAACAGGTTGAGTTCAGTGAGCAGACTAGTTTATTGTAGGCTGCTGGGCTACACTTATACTCCCAGCCTGGACCTGGCTGAGAACCACGCTGGAGGGCGCTGACATCACCTGGGCGTCACATGGTCCCCCAGCATGAGTTTCTGAGCCCCATGCTGGAAGGAAGGGAATCCCCTGACGGCACCATTTTGGCCGGCTGCCCCTCTGCGTGGCTTACAAGCGGGCCCGGTTCACCTGCCTTGTGGTGAGCCGCCATACTTCATTTTTTTTCAAATTATCCTGTACATTGTCCACTGTTTTTATACATCTACCAATATCACTTTTAACTGCAGTCATATCTTTCTTCATAGAGGTAATCTCTTCATATATATTGTTCATTTTAGTTTTCACTTCCATAAATCCTTGATTTATCTGAGTAGACATCTGCATTGACATGTTTTCCATTTGATAGAGTAGACATCTGCATTGACATGTTTTCTATTTGATGAGCAATCCCTTCCAATATTGTGAACATGGGATCAAGTCCAGGTTCCATCACTTCCCTTTGAGCCCTACCTTCTCTGGTCCCAGTCCCCATATATTCTTCCTGTGTTGATTCCAATAATGCTGGGCTCTCCTCCTCTTCTGACACAATGGTTCCTCTTCCAGTGCAGCTGCGGGTCTGGATACCCGTCGACAGCGTGCCGACCTCGTCAGCCCGCCATCTTTTGGGTCCCCCCACAGCCCACACCTTCTCTAGTAAATCTCGAACTCGTGACCCACCATGCATGCCCAGAAGAGTCACCAACCGCGCAGGTGTGTCCTCCGACGCTACACTGTGTGCCCCTAGACCACCAGGCATTACTGCGGGCTCGCACGTCTGTCCACACTCAGCCAATCCACCCGCATGCCCAGGCTCATGGGGGAGTGAGTCAGGGCCAACCAAGCTCATCACAGAACCGACGCCATCTTGCGGATGCGCGGTTGGCGCCGGTGTAATACTCAGCCGAGCAGGGGTCCTTTGAGGCTTGGGAACTCCAGTCGATGACTCCGTGGCTTCAATTTGGTAGGTAGGCCTCAATTCTTCAACACTTTAATAAGATCATTTCTTCTGTAACTAAGTTTTTGATTTCTTATGTTTGTAGCCATTTCAATCCTCCACTATTCCAAAGTCTGTGAATACTATTTTTAACAACCTTTACAGGTTTTAAAATTGGGTATTTGTATGTCTAACTGGAGAAAGGTGGAACTGCACGTCTTCCCTCTACACCAACTTGCCACACCCCCGTCTTTCGGTCATCTCGAACGCAAAGTCTAGACTACTTTATTAGGAGGTGTTAAAATTTGGCAATGATTTAGAGCAGAAAGGTGAAATTAGAACATGAGAAACAGTAACAGGTTTAGGCTGTTAGGCCTTTTGTGCCTGCTCCACAATTTAATAAGATCCTTCTGAAAACTAATTTTTGATGGTAAAGGTCTGATTACAAGGAATAGTTTTCAAAGTTACTTATAAAAAAATAATTCTCCAGATCATCATATTCAGGTGTCAAGCACATTAATGGTGGAAGTGTGTGAAGTTCAATGGCATCAGTCAAATTAAAAGGGAAATGCTTCAGTATAAGTCTTAGAAAGAACTGTTGACTAGCAACCTTTATCAACAGTTCAGGTTTGGGCTTTTAAAATATAAGAGACAAGAATTGGCTGGAAGCAAGAGATGTGTTGGTCCAAAGGTAGGAAGTGCTGGTAAACTGGAGCAGATACTGAGTATATCATTCAATAGGTCACCATTATGACAAGCTTGATAGCAGGCTGGATAAAGTTTCAAGATCTTCACTTATGTCCTTCTAATTGAAAGTGTTTTACATTAAGAGGATCAGAAAACAAAATCTGGTCCAATAGGATACGGAAAAGTTTCACTCCCTAATGATCTCAATGCCTTCTATGCCTGATTTAATGACAAAAACAAGAAAGAACCACCACTGTGTATCCCCATGTTCCCTGATGATCCTCTCCTCTCCATATCTGAGGATGATATGAGGATTGCTCTCAGGAGAGTGAATCCAAGGAAACCATCCAGCCTGGAACAGTTGCCTGAGTATTAAAAATCTGTACTGACCATTCTTACAATGTATTCACAGATATATTCAACATCTCACTACTCACCTGTTTCAAACAGGTTTCAATCATACTAGTGTCCAAGAAGAGTGTGGTAACCTTCTTAAAAGACTATAAACTTGTGGCACTTACATTAAAAGTGATGAAGTGTTTTGAAAGGCAATGCTCCTGTCTGAGCAGCAACATGGTTCTGTACCAATTCGCTTATTGTAGCAATTGGCCTTTGGTGGATGCCATCTTACTGGCTCCACAGAAAGCCATGGAGCAAAGCCTGATACATACATCAGGATGCTTTTTATCGACTACAGGTCAGGATTTAATCATCATCCCCTTAAATCTGATCAGCAAACTCTGAGACCCGGGTCTCAGCACCCCACCATTTTATTAGATCCTGGATTTCCTCAGCTCCAGACCACAATCAGTGAAGATTGATAAGAACATCTGCTCCACAATCTCAATCAGTACCAGAGCACCACAGAGCTATGTTCTTAGCATGAGAACTCACTTTCCACCCATGACTGTATGGCTCGGTATGGCCGATGATACCATGGTAGTGGGTTGTATAAAAAGAAGTGATCAATTAGCATACAGGAGGGAAACTGAAAACTAGGCTGAATGGTACACCAACAATAACCTCACTCATAATGTCACCAAAACCAAGGAGCTAATTGTTGTCTTCTGGAAGGGACAACCAATATGTTCAATCCAGTGATCATTGGGGGATTGGAGGTGGAGAGGGTGAGTATGTTCTTGGGAGTTACTATCTTGGAAGATCTTTCCTGGAGCCAACACACTAATGGCATTGTGAAAAAAGCATGTCAGTGCCTCTAATTCCTCAGGAGTTGCAGAGGTTTGGTATGACATTGGATATTGGCAAATTTCTACAGAGGGTACTACAGATGCTGTTTGGGTGGAATTGAGGAGTGGAGGAGGCATGAGGGTACTAATAAGAGTGTATTATAGACCATCAAATGGGCTAAGAAAATTGGAAGAACAAATTTGTAAGGAGATAGCATATATGTGAAATTGGATACTGGCAAATCTCTACAGAGGGTACTACAGAGGCTGTTTGGGTGGAATTGAGGGGTGGAGGAGGCATGAGGGCACTAATAGGAGTGTATTATAGACCAACAAATGGGCCATGAAAACTGGAAGAACCAGTTTGTAAGGAGATAGCATATATGTGTAATAAACATAAAGTAGTGATCATGGGAGATTTTAACTTCCTTCACATAGATTGGGATACCCATACAGTAAGAGGGCTGGATGGGCTAGAGTTTGTCAAATGTGTGCAATATAGTTTTCTTAATCAATACGTAGAGGAATCGACTTGGGAGGGTGTAATACTGGATCTCCTGTTAGGGAACGAGAGGGGTCAGGTGTCTGAGGTTAATGTTGGAGAACAAATTGGGTCTAGTGATCACAACTCTATTAGTTTTAGGGTAGTTTTAGGGAAGAGCAAAGAAGGGCCTAAAGTTGAGGTTCTGGATTGGAGAAAAGCAAATTTTGAAGGAATGAGAATGGCTTTGGGGAGTATTGAGTGGGACATGATTTTTTCAGGAAAGGATATAAATGAAAAATGGAGAATATTCAAAGAAGAAATTTTGAGAGTACAGAGTAGATATGTCCCAGTGAGGATCAAAGGAAAGGTTGGAAGTAATAGAGAGCCTTGGTTTTCGAGGAATATTAGAAATTTGGCTAGGAGAAAGAGGGAGGTGTACAAGAGGTATAAACAGCAGGGTGATGAGAAATTGAAAGAGGACTACAAGGAGTGTAGAAAAAATCTTAAGAAAGAAATTACAAAGGCCAAAAAGAGGCACAAAGAGGCTTTGGCAGACAGAGTAAGAACAAATCCAAAGGGTTTCTATAGGTACATTAAAAGTAAAAGATTAGTGAGGGATAGAATTGGACCCCTTGTAAATAGGGAGGGTAGGCTATGTGAAAAGTCAGAGGAGATGGGAGAAATTTTAAATGATTTATTTTTCTCGGTATTCACTGGGGAAAAAAAATATTGTACCAGTTGAAGTAAACAAAAATAGTAGGGAGGTCATGAATCATTTAAGGATATCCAAGGAGGTAGTGATGGCAGTGTTAAAAAAGATAAAGGTGGACAAATCTCTGGGTCCGGACAATGTATTCCCAAGGACACTCAGGGAGACTAGTGTACAGATTGTGGGGCCATTAACAGAAATATTTAGGATATCACTGGTCACGGGGGTAGTGCCAGAGGATTGGAGGGTGGCTCATGTTGTTCCGCTGTTTAAGAAAGGGTCCAAATGTAAGCCTGGAAATTATAGACTTGTGAGTCTGACGTCTGTGGTGAGTAAGTTGATGGAAAGTGTTCTGAGGGATGGCATTTACAAATATTTGGAAGAACAGGGATTGATAGGTAGTAGTTAGCATGGTTTTGTCAGGGGTAGATCATGCTTAACAAACCTTATAGAGTTTTTTGAGTGGGTTACAAAAAAGATTGATGAAGGGAAGGCTGTGGATGTTGTCTATTTAGACTTTAGTAAAACTTTTGACAAAGTTCCCCACAGGAGGTTAGGAAAAAAGGTGGAGGCATTAGGTATAAATAAGGAGGTAGTGAAATGGATTCAGCATTGGTTGGATGGGAGGTGTCAGAGAGTTCTTGTAGAAAATTGTTTGTCCAATTGGAGGCCAGTGACTAGTGGAGTTCCTCAGGGATCGGTCCTGGGTCCACTATTGTTTGTTATATATATTAACAATCTAGAAGAAGGGGTGGTGAATTAGATAAATAAGTTTGCAGATGATACAAAGTTTGGTGGTATTGTGGACAGTGTGGAAGTTTACTGTAGCTTAAAAAAGAGATATAGGAAAGCTAGAGGAGTGGAGGGAGAAATGGCTGATGGAATTTAATACGGATAAGTGTGAAGTTTTGCATTTTGGAAAGGCAAATCTAAATAGGTCATATACATTGAATGGTAGACAATTGAGGAGTGCAGAGTAACAAAGGGATTTAGGAGTTATGGTAAATAGTACACTCAAAGTTGATACTCAGGTAGATAGAGTGGTGAAGATGGCATTTGGAATGTTGGCCTTCGTAAATCGGAGTATTGAATTCAAGAGTTAGGATGTTATGATGAAATTGTACAAAGCATAGGTGAGGCCAAATTTGGAATACTGTGTGCAGTTTTGGTCACCAAATTATAGGAAGGATATAAACAAAAGAGAGAGAGTGCAGAGAATGTTCATGAGAATGTTAACAGGATGTCAGAGTTTGAGTAACAGAGAAAGGTTGAGCAGCCTGGGGCTTTTTTCTCTGGAGTGTAGAAGATTGAGGGGGGATTTGATGGAGGTGTTCAAGATTTTAAAAGGGACTGAGAGAGTCAACGTGGATAAGCTTTTTCAATTGAGTGTGGGGGATATTCAAACCAGAGGCCATCGTTTGAGATTGCAGAGGGGAAATTATAAGGGGAACATGAGGGGAAATTTCTTCATGCAAAGGGTGGTTAGGATGTGGAATAAGCTTCTGGCAGAGGTGGTTGAAGCAAAGACATTATTTACATTTAAGGAAAGACTGGATAATTACATGGAGGGGAGAGGATTGGAGGGGTATGGACCAGGTGCTGGTCAGTGGGACTAGGAGGGTGGGGATTTGTTCCGGCATGGACTAGTAGAGCCAAACCGGCCTGTTCTGTGCTGTATATGGTTATATGGTTATATGGTCACACAAGATCACAGGATAAAGGAACAGAAGCAGGCCACCATGCCCATCAGGTCTGTTCCATGGCTATGCACTAAGCTAAACTAAACTCAGCCCTAGTTCCAATTACCAGCTTTTTCCCCATATCCCTTGATAGCCTTACTAATGAGATACCTATCCATTTCCTGTTTAAATACTCTCAGTGATCTGACCTCCACTGCTTTGTGCAGCAGTGAGTTCCACAGGTCCATGACCCTCTGATTAAAGAAGTTTTTCCTCCTCTATGTTTTAATTGGATAACTTCTCATTTTAAGACTATGACCCCTTATCCTTGACTTGCCCATCAAAGGAAACATCTTATCCACATTCACTCTGTCAAAACCTTTCAAAATATCTCGATGAGAACCCCCTTCACTCTCCTATACTCCAATGAGGACAATCCTAGAGCTGCCAAACTTTCCCCATATGCCAGCCCCTGCATTCCAGGAATCATCCTGATAAATCTCCTCTGTAGCCTTTCCAACAACATCAGATCTTTTCTAAGATAGGGGGCCCAAAACTGGACACAGTACTTTAAATGGGGTCTCACCAATGCCCCATAGAGCCTCATTAACACTTCTCTACTCTTAAACACAATGCCTTTCGAAATGAATGCCAGCATAGCATTTGGTTTCTTCACTACCAATCCTACCTGGGCATTAACTGTTAGATAACTCTGCACAAGGACGTTCAGGTCTCTTTGCACCTCTGGGGATTGAATTTTCTCTCCATCCAGATAGTACTCTGCCTGTTTATTTGCACTGCCAAAATGTAGAACTGAACACTTCTCAACATTGTACTTCATCTGCCATATATTTACCAGTCTCCCAATTGATCTATATCCCTCTACAATTATACAGTTTCTTCAACTCTTCCTGCTCCGCCACCTATATTGGTGTCATCTGCAAATTTGGCCACAACACTAATTAGTCCACAATCCAAATCGTTTATATAAATTGTAAACTGCAGCGGCCCCAAGACCGACACCTGCGGAACACTGCTTGTTGCAGGTAGCCATCCTGGACGGGATCCCTTAATTTCGACCCTTTGCTTTCTGCCTATCAGCCAATTTTATATCCAATCTAATAACATCCCTGTAATTCCATGGGCCTTCATTTTATTTATCAGTCTAGAATGCAGCACCTTATCAAAAGCCTTTTGAAAATCCCAATAAATAACCTTCACAGCCTCCCTTGGTCTGTCCTACCTGAGATATCCTCAAAAACTCTAATCTACCCTTTAAAAAAAACCATGCTGACTAGGACCTATCCTGTCAGACATTTCCAAGTATTTCATAAGTTCATCCTTGAGGATTGACTCTAACATCTTCCCCACCACTGACGCCAGACTTGTAGGTCTATAGATCCTTTGTTTTTCTGCCTAATAATTTCTGGAAGATTGTCACCAATGGATCTACAATCTCCAAAGCTACCTCTTTCAAAACCCACAGGTATACTTCATTCAGTCCAGGAGATTTATCTGTCTTTAATCCATTCAATTTACCTAGCACAATTTATCTAGTAATCTTAACTCTATCCAACTCTACTCCCTGAGGTGTGGTGAAAAGTGAGCTGACTGGGTGCATCGTGAAATGGGACACCAATACCCTCATAAGTAAAGCCCAGCCAAAAGTAGTGGACATAGCCCAGGACATCACAGGAAAACCCCTTCCAGCCATCAAGAACATCCATGGAGAATGCTGGTGGTGGAGATCAGCAGCAATTATCAAGGATCCACACCACCAGCCCATGCTCTATTCTTATTGCTACCATCAGGAAAGATGTATATGTGCCACAAAACTCACACCAGCAGGTTCAGGAACAACTGCTACCCCTCCACCATCAGACTCCTCAACAACAAACTCCTTTAAGGGCTCATAATTGTTTGTCTTTTTTTTCTCTTCTCTGTATTGTACAGTCAGCTGTTTACCTTTGTTATTTGTTTATTGTGCACAATCTTTTTTTCACTACCAATAAGTGGTAATTCTGCCTGGCCCATGGGAAAAAGAACTTCAGGGTTGTATGTACTCTGACAATAAATCTGAAATCTGAATTCAGATATTCTTGTAAGCACTGATGCATCAATCTGAACAGTTTTGGCACTGGTTTCTCTCTTTGCCCTTTTATATTGTGAGGCCTAACTTCATTTACATAATATAAATTCCGTGTCCAAGATTATATCATTTGGGTTTTTGTCATACCCATAAATTTTTATATGCCTATTTTGCAAATGTGGCAGAGATATAATTCCACTGACAAGATTTAGGGTATTCAAATTTTATTCTTGGCAACAGATTAAAAAGGGTAAAAGAGAGGATAATGTCTTATCCTTCTAAACTCTCAAGAATATAGTTTCAGTCATTGTTCTCATTCAGCAAACTCGCCATCCTCAGAACCAGTTTAATACATTTTAACTGCTTTCCTTCTGTGCAGGATGTGAGTACAGGATATATATATATATATATATGTGTGTGTGTGTGTGTGTGTGTGTGTGTAGATACACACACACACACACGCATGGATCCAAAGCTGTTAAATGGAGCTCAGTACTGGTAGCCAGGGGAACCCAGAACTCTTATGAAGGGCCAAGATAGATACTTTGACTCCCTCAAGATAGAAACATAGGAACTGCAGATGTCAGAATCTTAAGCAAACAAAGAGGAGCTGGCAGAACCAGATTATCACAAACAGGCACTTGATGTGGTCAGTAAACAAGAGATGGTCCTCACAGACACATTGCAAATGTTAATCAGTGACTTTAACCAGGCCTAAGGAAACTCTGCTCAATTACCACCAGCATGTAACCTGTTGCACCAGAGGTTCCAACCCACTTGATCAGTGCTACAGCAGGATAAGGAAGGCTTTTCTTTCTAGAAAATGCATTTTGGCAAGTCGCATCACATGGCTGTGCTCCAGCCTTCATACAGACAATGTCTAAAAAGAGAGGATCCAGAGATGAGGACGGTTGAAATGTGGTCAGAAGAGGCTGAAGAACAATTACAGGACTTCCTTGAGTCAGTGGATTGGGCAGTGTTTGACTCACCTGAGGATCTGAATGATAACTCCAGGGCTGTCACAGATTTTTATCTAAACAGCTGTGGATGAGTGTTTCCTCACCAAATCGTTCAGGATTTTCTCCAACTAGAAGCCCTGGATAAATAATGAAATAAATAATCTGCTAAGAATGAAATCACAGGCATTTAAGTCCAGAGATCCTTAACACTACCTAAGAGCAGGTATGACCTACAAAAACCCATCTCCCAGATGAAATGGAGTTTTTTGATGAAAATGAAAACAACAAATACTACCTGACAGCTGTGGGAGGGTCTAAATTACATAACCTACTACAAATCCAAATCTGGTGTAGTAGGAGATGGCAAAACCTCACTCCCAGATTACCTCAATTCCTTCTAAGCCTGATTCAACCATAAGAACAAGGAAGAACCACCAGTGCACACTCCCGTGCCCCTGATGATCCTCTCCTGTCTTTATTTGAGCATGATGTGTGGCCTGCCTTAAAGAGAATGAATCCAAGGAAAGCATATGGGTCTGGATGGAGTACCCAGCTGAGAATTAAAATTCTATGCTGACCAACATGCCAATGTATTCATGAATATCTTCAGCGTCTCACTCCAGCAGTGCATGGTACCCATCTGATTCAAACAGGTATCAATTCGACCAATGCCCAAGAAGACTATCAACCAGTGCATGAAACATTTTGAAAGGCTGATGTTCAAACATATCAGCTCCTGTCTGAGCAGCGACATGGATCAGTTCCAATTCACCTATTGTACCAATAGGTCTATGATGGACACCAGCCCACTTGCACTACACAAAGCCCTGGAATACCTGGATGGAAAAGATACAGGATGCTCTCTCGCGACTACAGTTCAGCATTTAACATCATCATGCCCTCAAAATAGCTCAGCAAACTCCAACACCCCACTGGGTAATTGGTTCAGGGATAACCTCACCTCCAAAGCACTGTCAGTGAGATTACTAAGAACACTTCCTTCACAATCTCCATCAGTACCAGAGCTCAAGGGCTGTTTTCTTTGCTCCCTGCTCTACTCGCTCTACACCTATGAGTGTGAGGTCACCATTGACAAATTCGCTGATGATACCACAGTGGTGGGTTGTATAAAAAGGAGTGATGAGTCAGCATACAGGAGGGAGATTGAATGGTGTGCCAGCAACAATCTTATACTCAATGTCACCAAAGCCAAGGAGCTAATTGTGACATCCAGAAGGGGAAAGCAGAGGTATACAATCCAGAAATCATTGGGGGATCAGAGGTCAAAAGGATGAGCAAATTTAAGTTCTTGGGAGTTACTATCTCAAAGGATCTTTCCTGAATCTAACACACAAATGGCATCACAAAGATAGCATGTCAGCAGCTCCACATCCTCAGGAATTTCCGGACATTTGTTATGACTTTGGAAACACTGTCAAATTTCTACAGATGTGGTGTAAATTGTGCTGACCAGCTGCATCACAGACTGGTAATGGGGTCACCAATAACCCAAGTGTAAACTTCTGCAAAAGGAAGTGGACGCAGCCCAGATCAGCACAGGCAAAAGCTTTTCCACCAAAAGGAGCATCTACAGGAAACGCTGTCATTGGAGAGCAGCAGCAATCATCAAGGATCCACAACAATGAGCACACACTCTGTTCTCACTACTACCATCAGGATAGAGGTATAGTTGCCACAAGACTTGCACTAGCAGATTCAGGAACATCTGCTTCCCCTCCTCCATGAAACTCCTCAACAACAAACTCATTTAGGGACTTATTTAATGAATCTTACTTCTGCACTTTATTGATTTTTTTAACCTCTCTGTATTGCACAATCAGTTTGTTTACATTTTATTTGTTTACATGTGTACATTGAGTCAATTCTTTCTGAACCTCCAATAAGTGATAATTCTGACTGGCCTGCACAAAAAAGAATCTCAGGGTTGTACGTGATGTCATATATATACTTTGATCCCAAGATCGTGTTATATGGAGAGCTCTCCACTGGCCACCATGACAGAGGTGCACCAAAGAAAAGGAACAAGGACTGCCTAAAGAAATCTCTTGGTGCCTGCCACATTGACCACCTCCAGTGGGCTGATATCGCTTCAAACCGTGCATCTTGGCGCCTCATAGTTCAGCGGGCAGCAACCTCCTTTGAAGAAGACCGCAGAGCCTCTCTGACAAAAGACAAAGGAGCAAAAACCCAACACTCAACCCCAACCAAACAATTTTCCCTTGCAACCGCTGCAACCGTGTCTGCCTGTCCTGCATCGGACTTGTCAGCCACAAACGAGCCTGCGGCTGACGTGGACATTCCATAAATCTTCGTCCGCGAAGCCAAGCCAAAGAAGAAGAATACATTGACAATAAATCTGAAAACTGAGTCCATGGAGAAAAAAGGCCAATCAATATTTGGATTGGGATCCTTTTGCAGGGTTCCCGCAGTTGATTTACTTTGTCCCCTTATTATTTTGCTCTGTGTATTATACAGCACTGAAGCAGGGAACTCATCTAGTTGCTTTGAGGCATTGTACTGTGGAGGAAGGCAGTGAAGGTGACATCTGCTAGCAAATAAAACATTTTAAAGATAGGGATTTAGCATGAAACTTTCCAGTTGCACATGGCATTAAACGAGAGATAAATTTGGTACATATATGAGTAAAATATTGACATTAAAGTTAATTACAGCAGTTGCGACAAACATTCTATCTCTCAGAGCACAATACCTGCTGCAAAAATATTTGTTTTCCAACTGCTTCGTCCATCATTTTCCTGTCATGTCACCAAGTTGTATAATACTAGAGACGTGTTGAGTATAATCAACTTCAAAGATGAAAAACTTCAATTGTGGCCATGTTGTTAAAATCAAGAGCAGAAATTATCTCAAAGTATAAATACTGTGTACTTTGAGCAAACTGTCAATTTCCCTGGTCAAAAATATGCATTGAAACATTTTATCATCCATATTTTGAGTGGCACAGAAGCAGACCAGTCAACAATGCTGCATCACAGGTCCAACAACCGGAGTCAATATGGAGTTCACATGTTTTCCCCACGAGCACATGACAAGCCTACTCCACTTTCAGTAAAGAAGAACTTAGCCAAGACAACACAGTGGCAGAGAAAATGATGTTGGTGCCTAACAGTTCTTTGATCTGGCTTCAATCCTGACTTCTGATTCTGTCTGTGTGTAGTTTGCACATTTCTTGTGAGCTTATGAGTTTGTCCAGGTGTCCATCCTACTGGTAGGTTAATTTATCACTGTAAATTGTCCTAGGGTATATCACTCTGAGACTTTAATTGCATTGTCTGTTGAAGAAGATGATTTTCCTGGGGATATCTATGTTTCAAAACGGGCTGTATTTTACTCTAGTCAATACAATTAACCACAGTATATTCTAAAACCATAGAACCATGGAGCACTACAGTACAGAAAACAGGCTATTTGGCCCCTTTAGTCCATGTCAAAATATCATTCCACTTGTCCTACTGACCTACACCCATTCCTTAACCCTCCATTCCTCCGCATTTACCACGTCAGATGACAGCTCATTCCACACTCTCACCACTCTCTGAGTGAAGAAGTTCCCCTAATGTTTCCCCAAAACCTTTCCCCTTTCACTCTAAATTACGAACATTTCCATTACAAGTTTTTTTGTAGTGCATTTTCTTTTGCATTATTGCTATTCTGAACGATTAAGGACCAGATGAGTTTGAAACATTAAATGTTAAATGGAGTGGGGTGCATTCTTACAGACTACTCTTTCAAATCAATGTTTTTAAAAAAACTCAGCTTGACTGATCATCCAACGTTTGCAGGATGTCACATCTGCGAGGTGAGAATAGGCAGGATTAAATCTTAATCACAAATGCAGGTCATTGCTATCACTGTATGTAATTGTAGGAGTCAGTCAAAATAGTTTTGAGGTGAGGATGATAATTTGAAAGTTTTTTTAATTAAATTTACATTTTTCATGTTTTTTTTATGTTTAGACAAACAAACAAGATTGTAAAAGGCTCATGCTGCCTAATTACCTACAACCCATGGTACAATTTTTTGAAGGGTGGGAAGAAATCGGACCCCCCAGTACAAACTCCTTACAGAGAGCGTGGGATTCAAACCCAGCTCGCTGGTACTGTAACCGCATTGCACTAACTGCTATGTTAACCGAGCTGCCTATTTTGTGCCAACCTTTGTGCTGAGCCAATTAAATTAGTGTCTGAGGTCCTGCAACATACCATTCTTTCTCTGTGCTTGTTCACTAACTACTACTGTAACCATTGATCATCTGCATAAAAAGAGCTTCTTTTCTATTGTTCTCTTCCACATGGGTGTTGCCAAAACCATGAGGCTGTGGTGGACTTGTGTTGTGAAGTGTTGCTTGGGCTAATAATAAAATAAATCTAAGTTTTAAGTTGCTGTAGATTTAGATCCTCTTTGGATTGTGCTTCATCCTTGATCTCATGGAGTCAAAGAATCTGGAGTTTTACAGCACGGAAACAGGACCTTTGGCCCAACTTGCCCATGCCAACCAAGTTACCTAGCTGAGCTAGTCTCATTTGACTCTTCTTGGTCCATATTCCTCAAATGTTTTCCAAATGTATTTAAAGGTCATAATTGTACCCATCTCTACCATTTCCTCTGGTAGCTTGTACCATATATGCATCACCTTCTGTTTTAAAATATCTGTCATTCAGGTCCCTTTTATATCTCCCCCCCTCCCCTCCCTCCTCATCTTAAATTAGTTTTAGACTCACCCAGCCTGAGGAAAGACTGTGATTATTCACTTTCTCTTGGCCCCTCATGATTTTGAATACCTCTATAAGCTCACCCCTCCCAACCTATCCAGCAATTTGTTATTAACTCAAGCTCTCCTGTCCCAGTTAAGTCCTATGAAGCTTTTTGTGACCTTTCTCGAGTACAGTCCAAGAAAAGGTATTTTGGCCCATAATATCCGTGTAGAACATGATGTTCAAATTAAACTAAAGCTCCACTGCTAATACATGATCCAAATCCATTGATTTAGAGCCTGTTTTATGGTTTTGTATCTGCTTCCACCATTTCTCCTGGCAGCCTTTTTAAGGCTACCACTCCCTATGAAAAAATGTATCCATTTATCCTGCACATCTTTAATCTTTACCCCTTGAAAAGGAATCCTCCTGTTTCTAAAGGTTTCTGTGAGATTAAAGGTTTGCTAAATTTTCATAATATGAGTCAAATGTTCTGGCTATTATGCCATTTTCTGTAGTATTAGGGCCTAAATTTCTTGGTAACCTTGAGCAAGAATAGGTTAATTGTGCTTCATTATTTTGATTGGTTCAGACTTTATTGAAGAAATTACTGACTTTGAATGTATTTCAGTAAACTGTGTCTTCTGGGGAGTTTTTGAATAATGTATCTTCCTGGAGGTTACTCCGTAAAGTAAAATCTCAATTAAAATTAGATTTGAAGATTACAAAATCAGATTAGCCCACACATGGGTGATCATCTCAAATGAAGAAAAAACAATCAGCATAGTTGCCTGCGCATACTTTTTAAATCAATATCTTCAACTTGATTCAAATGTCCTCATGGATCAGGATGAGGTGACGATGGAGAGAATTTCACTGACCAGAGATGAGTTGCCTTTGGACATCACCATACTTAGTAACTGTGTAACTCATGGCAACCCCACAACTAATAAACTAAAATCCTCAATCAAACCAGATTTCAGTGCAATGTTCTTCAGCTTCTTATCACACTTATCTTTACACTTGAAATGAAGGAAGATCGCATGTACTGTGGTTCCCATTTCCTTCTTACAGCGAAAACATCTATCTGATACTGTTGGGTCCCATTTATTTAACTTTTGGGGCGTGGTGTATAGCCTGTGTAACCAATTATATTGTATCATGCGTAACCTCATGTTTATTGTATTTCTCTTAGTTCCGGAGCATAGCTTTTCCCATGTTTCATTCTTTATCTTTATGTTTAGATCTTGTTCCCACTTTTTTGGCCATGTGAGAAAGTGGAAAAGTTTTGGGAAGATCTAAATCAGGTATTAAATAAAATCACAAAAAGCAACATACCAAAAAATCCAGAGATCTTTCTTTTAAGTAATATAAGAAGTAAAGAACTTGGCCTCGATTTGGATGGAGCACAAAAGAGATTTATTATGATAGCCTTAGCTGTAGCAAAAAAATGTATTATGTTAACCTGGAAATCAGAAGAGAGCCTAAGAATACAGCAATGGTACATAGAAATGAATAAATGTATTCCATTGGAAAAGATAACATATAATTTAAAAAATAAAGTCACATTATTCAAACAAATTTGGGAACCATACATGGAACACAACCGAGAAGTCCTACCGCCCCCTAAAATGACAGAATGAGAAGAAGACGAAATGGACTGACCCAGTGTGTAAAAGTAGATGACACAATTTTTTTGTTTATTTTCATTGTGTGATGACATTGTTTAATGGGTTTAATGTATCATATAAGTTGAATGTTTAGTGGGTGGGGAGGGGGATGGGAAGGAGGGAGGGAAGGGAGGGGGGAAAAGGGGAGAAAATGACACTGTGTATATTCAAGAGGGAAATTTTTGTGTGTATTTTGGTCAATATGGTTCATAGTTTGAAAAATTTAAAAAAAAAATTTAAAATGAAGGATGATTTGCATTAATACAATATGGATATATTTACCATTCTGCCAAATCAGCTCAAGGCACTCAACAGTGAATACACTACTTTTGAATGGAAATCACCATTGAAAAATAGGAAATCTAGCCATCTGTTTGGAAACATCATACCCCTGTAAGCAGTGACGTTATTAATTCAGATAACATTTTCTATTGATGTTGACTGAGGAAGCTTATCATCTAGCACTTTGGGTTAAATCTTCTGATCTTCTTCAAAATAGGGCAACAATAATATTTATGCTCTGAGTGAAAATCGATATGCCTGCTAGAGAAGTCAGAGGAGCCCACGGTTTAATGTCTCATCTAAAGATGGTACCTCTGACTCTATTAATGGTGCGCACGCCTATCAGTCAACATTGCTTGCTTCAAACCCATTGCAAGCCTCAGACCCACACTTTGTGGCTTGCATTTACTGCTCTATTACAATGTCACCCAAACACGTAACACATAAAATGTAAATTATCAACACACACTCCTTTTCTCTTAAACAAGAGGTTGGTGCATCACAGGTCAGAGAAAGAACATGCCTTTACCTTGCTGTTTCACAACATGGAAAGCAAAATTGTTGCAATGTGATGCTCCAAAATGTCACTGGCATGGGTTTGTTTAGTTCTGCCTCTATCATTTTGAAAACTTAAATAACTTTGAAGTATACAGACAAGAATTCAAGCAAACCTAATTTTGCCACTTAGAGTGGATTTAATTAACTCTTAGAATGCACCAGCGACACCTTCATCTACTGTCAGGGTGAAGGGTTTTGGACAGAAATATCTCTTATGGAGATACAGGTTCATGAATGCCCAATTTAATGATACCTAAGCCCTTGTGCTATTATCTTCAAAAGTCTGATGTGCAAATGTTCATTCCTACAAGTTTCTTCACTTTATTCATTTTGGCAATTGTTCTTTCTTATGTGCTTTGGATGTCATTTGTTACAATATTATGGAGGTATTTTACCATATTTAATTATTTATGTGTATTTTTGAGTTATTGACAAAATTGACTTTTGGACATCTGCAAACATAGATCCTACTCTTTACCCAGGGATGGCCTGTACAGAGGTTGCTAGAAATTAATCCAAATTCTGGTGTATTCACCTTGACTGTATTAGCTGTATTAGCTGTTGGTGTTAAACTCCCCATTGCAGTTAAACGCAAAAGCAATTCCATCTGTTTAATTTAACCTGTAGTCATTAATATACAGACATCTACACTTAGTTAGTTTCTAAATTATCTCATGTGTTAACTAATTCCTTGAATGTGCTTCTTCCAACATTTTCCTTGAACTTGAACAGTGGCCTAAAGGCAACATTCCATTTCAATTGATAATCTATTCTAGCAGTAAGCTCCCATGCTCTGGACCACTGAATGACTTGCTGGTAACAGAAGATACAGGAGGCACTAGAGGGGACTGCATTGGAGTAGGTAGCTCAATCCTCTGCCACTTGATGTTATGGAAGTATTATATTCCTTGTTTTAATATAGCATTGGTTTACCTAGCAACTCTGTTTTTCTTTGCAGGGCAACAATGGGAAACATTTTATGTCACTTATGTTCTGTATATGACAATAAATCTGAATTACAAAGCTGGAAACAGTGAACAGAGATACCAGTGAGCATTGAGGCTGGCAGGCACAGGAGACGATTGCAGACATCAAAAGGATGAAGGTCTACCATTCTCATCAATGGCTCTGTCTTAGAAAGAGTCACGAGGACAGAGTTCCATGATGTGCATGTACAGCATGACTTATTCTGGACTCACAAGACCTCCTCATTGGTCTGAAAGGTGCAGCAACACCTACAATTCCTAAAGAGGCTGAGGAGGGTAAGGTAACCAAAACCCAACTTGACAACCTTTTATAGGACCACAATTGAGAGTGTCTTATCTGGCTGGATCATTGTGTGGTTCAGTACCAGCAAAGCATCAGGCAGGAAATCTATACAGAGTATCATCAAAACAGCCAAGAGTATCACTGGTGTCCCCTTTACCGCTATAGACAACATTGACTGGAAATGCGGAATAAAGAGGGCTCAAGGAATTATAGAAGATAATTTCCATCCAGCGCGCAGTATCTTCAACTCACTACTGTCAAAAAGAAGGTACAGGAGCATCAAAATCAGAACTGCCAGGCTGGGAAATAACTTATTCCCACAGTCTGTGAAAATGATAAACAGTATCCTATAACCATGACAATCATTCCAAATATATACATACATACACACACACATATATAATATTTGATGCTTATGTTCTATGTATTGTTTGTTTTTGTGTGTGTACCATGGTCTGGAGAGATGCTAATTCATTGGGCTGTACATGCACAATGTGATGGTAATAAACATGAACTTTAATTGATGTCTCATTGCTAATCCAATTACAATATGCTCCTCTGTGACTAATCAATCATGGTCAAGGTCACTGGTTCCCCACAAAACTACAATGTGTGCAGTGATACAAGATCTGTGATGTTATTCGGACTGTCAATTATGTTGTTATATCCTACTGCGCTGGGTGGGTCACGTCTCCAGAATGGAGGACCATCGCCTTCCCAAGATCGTGTTCTATGGAGAGCTCTCCACTGGCCACCGTGACAGAGGTGCACCAAAGAAGAGGTACAAGGACTGCCTAAAGAAATCTCTTGGGGCCTGCCACATTGACCACCGCCAGTGGGCTGATATCGCCTCAAACCGTGCATCTTGGCGCCTCACAGTTCGGCTGGCAGCAACCTCCTTTGAAGAAGACCGCAGAGCCCACCTCACTGACAAAAGACAAAGGAGGAAAAACCCAACAGCCAACCCCAACCAACCAATTTTCCCCTTCAACCACTGCAACTGTGTCTGCCTGTCCCGCATCGGACTTGTCAGCCACAATCGAGCCTGCAGCTGACGTGGACTTTTACCCCCTCCATAAATCTTCGTCCACGAAGCCAAGCCAAAGAAGATCCTACAAGGTGAATCTCACCATCGACCAGTTTTGCAATTGGAGCAATTTCATTATACATCATAATTAGCATAATCTATTCTGTGCAAAAACCTACACAAATGGATCCAATTCCCAGTCAATCATTAAAAGAACAATGTCCTCAAGAACACTCTTGCATCTGACTTAATTTCTTTTCATTAATTCCACTTGTTTTTCAATTTTTCAGACTTCACCTTCTATTCGACAGGATTGCATTTTGTCCATTATTTTCCAACTTTAAATCTTGTTAAAAGTTTCCTGAAGATCCAAGTGTATGGGATCAACTTCATTTTGAGTCTATCATTCCCTGTGCTCATATTGAAAATCTGTGCATTTGATTGAATGCATCAAATAACAAGTGGCCAAATTGATGCTTTTAGTTGATGCTCAGATTGTTTTCCAATCATTGTGGAATAAATAAAACTCTGACAGAAAATCAACTGAAAGTACTTGCTTTCCTTCCAATCATACTAACTCTTCACTAATGGAAATCAAATTGGAACATTTACTGACAACAGGCTTGTCTTTGTATTTTAACAAGGAGTTTTACCACAGCTTTTTCTGTTTTAATCTAGAATATCACATTGTTTTTAAGATCATAATCCCCAATACATTTCTGTGCTATTACTAGCCAGAAATAAAACAAATTAATTTAACCATATATTTTAAAATTAAACACTTATACTCACCATTCTACATGTTAACTTCATAATATTTTATCAACGTCAAAGTATGTTGATGATATTTAAGTTGCCTTAACATTCAATGCTTTAAAGTGTTGAAGACTTGACACATGGGTGAAGATTCAGAGTATCTATGCTCCTTGTGATTAAGTCACGGTACTTAGAAAAATTGGGAAGTATTTCTCGTCAGGTAATTTTATATAATTGATCTCAACTAAGTTATTTCTCATTACCTTGAATAGAAATGATTTGAGATATTAAAGATTAAATGTGATTTGCTTTGATCTTATCAGGTTTTAAGTTCAATAGATTCCACTATATATAAAGGTGGTTGTTGGATAAGTTAAAACTATTCATTAACACTTCTATAGTGTGATCATTTCTAATCTTCCACTTTTTGAGATCCTATGAACATTTTCTATAATGAGGCAAGACTGCACTAAAGATGTGCAAAAATAATTATTCATTTATTTTTCATTTCATAGATTTTAATAATGCTATTTCAGCCATCACTCAAGCTCTTATCATCTTCCCTTCACATCTTCTAAAGAAGTGTTAATGGATAAACTCTGAGCCATTAACTGAAACCTTCCATCTTTTTGAAGTCCTGCTAATGATTTGGACCAGAAAACATTGCCTGGATATTGATTTAGTAATTGAATAGAATAAATGTTAAATTTGAATATTCTTCTAAAATATTTAGATATACAAAATAAGCTATTTATTTCTTTCCCTCATCAATACCATAACCATAAAATTAAGATTTGAAGTGAAATTTCAAATCATTCATTCATCTGGCCTGTTGTTATTGCATCAATGCAACTCTCTTCGTGATTCAATAATATGATAATAATATACTTGATGGGGAAGGACTATGGTCTAAGGTCCTGCACAATTGGGCACGGAGAAAGTGGGTCCAATCTTACAGCTTCATAATTGCATCAAGAATGCATTATTTACTTCTTATATTACTTGGATGAACACAAAAAAAGGTTTATTATGTTAGCCTTAGCTGCAGCAAAAAAAATGTATAATGTCAACCTGGAAATCAGAAGAGAGCCTGAGAGTACAGCAATGGTACATAGAAATTAATAAACGATTTCCATTGGAAAAGATAACATATAATTTAAAAAATAAGGTCACATTATTCGAACAAATTTGGGAACCGTACATGGAACACAACCGAGAAGTCCTACCGCCCCCTAAGATGACAGAATGAGAAGAAGACGAAATGAACTGACCCAGTGTGTAAAAGTAGATGACACAATTTTCTTGTTTATTTTCATTGTGTGATGACATTGTTTAATGGGTTTATTGTATTGTATATATTGAACGTTTAGTGGGTAGAGGGGTGGGGTGGGAAGGAGGGAGGGAAGGGAGGGGGGAAAAAGGGGAGAAAATGACACTGTGTATATTCAAGAGGGAAATGTTTATATGTATTTTGGTTAATATGGTTCATAGTGTGAAAAATTTAAAAAAAAATAAAAAAGAGTGCATTATTTAAGAATTAAAAAGGTATGATGTTTGCACATTGTTAAGATAATGTGTTGAAGTAAATGAATGTGGACGAGAACATTTCACAATTGAATTTACCCTATGCATTATGAATATATGCTGCCATATAGGATGATCTTCAAAACTTAAAAATGTCACCTCAAAATCATGGGTTATCTTATACGCTGAATCTAAAATCTGAACCTTGACATTGAAGTGTCAACACCACTGCCATCTACCCGCCAGCTCCGACACAACCTTGCACATCCTGTTAGTTATGAAGGAAATCTCAACACTCCTCTGTGGAATCCATCCGCCCAGTCCAATTGCCATTGGCTCTGTACAGGCTTTAAATTGCTTGTTACAGGAACCAATGGTGGTTTATTTTAAAATGCAAACAAAATTAAAACTTTTACAGGGTAATTTGGTATTAAAATATTGTGATTTGCTTTTAACAGCATGCACAGTTAAGTTGTAGATTTGTGGGGAGGTGTTGTCTTATAAAACGTGTACCACTCAAAGCCTGCATTTTAGGTGGAAATTCCAGGGTTCATCCTATACATGAGTCTTCCTATATGCCAGCATATCCAGTATATTTTTGTAAAATATTGGAACGCTTGTGTGTTTGTATGGAAAAGTCTAGAAAAAAAATAATTTTATAAATGAAATAGGTAACAATTCCTGAATGAGAGAGCGGTCTCTGGGAATAGAAACTAAGAGGAAGAATTTAAATTAACATGGTGCCCTAAAAATTCTTAGGATAATCCAAAATATTTCACAGCTAAAGAAATACTTCTGTAGTTTAGTCCTGTAGTTAGGCAGACAATTCTGAAAGGTTCTTCATACGCATCTGTGGCAAGAGAAACAGAATTAACATTTCAAATTGAAGACACTGGCACAAAAATGGCATTCATTAACTACATCTGAAGCAATTGTTAATGCATTTGTTTAGGTAAATGATGAGACATAATACCTCCAAGTCACTGCAACATCTTTGGTGTCATGTAGTCGCAGATGCCAAATTTGGCTGCCTCACAAAAGAGCAAACTTTAGTATCACAACAGTAGAACATCATGTCAGCAACTTCACTGTTGATTCTCAACCTAATATTTATGGTTCCCAAAAATTATCATCCAGCATCAACAATAACCAGGCCTCCTGTCCTTCCTCTCCAATCTTCTAACAACATTCCCATCTCCATTGATCTTCCTTCCAAACATTTGACTAGATCCTGGTCTCCCAGAAATAATAATTTCCTTTTGATAAAATCAAAGGCAAGATTCCTTGTTCTTCTACATTAAAATACAAAAGAATGGCATTGTACAGGTAGGCCATCAACACCTGCTAATTGATCTAATCACGAGAGTCAGATTATTTTTTGCTGTGTTGGGAAACAGAAGAAGTCCCTAACCGTTCCATTGGATTTGTAGACAATTATGTCTTTTGGAGTCACTATCTTGAAAGATCTTCCCTGGACCAAAATCACTAAAGGCCTCGTGAAGAAAACACGTTAGCACCTCAGGAGTTTGCAGACGTTTGTTATAACACCAGAATCCTTGGCAAACCTCTATAGATGTGTGGTGGAAAGTTTGCCTGACTGCGTCATGATTTGGTATGGAGACATCAATACCCCTGAGCAAAGGTAATGGACATAGCCCAGGACATCACAGGTAAAACTCTCCTCATTATCAAGAACATTTACAGGGAATGCTGCCGTCGGAGATCAGCAGCAATCATCAAGGATCCACATGGTCTGTTCCTGCTGCTGCCATCAGGAAAGAGGTCTAGGTACCACAAGACTCGCACCACCAGGTTCAGGAACAGCTGCTACCCCTCCATCATCAGACTCTTCAACAACAAACTCAATCAGGGATTCATTTAAGGACTCTTGTGCACTTTATTATTTTTTTAATTCTCTTTGTATTGCAGTTTTTTTACATTCACTATCTGTTTACATTTATTTATTTGTTTATGTATATGCACAATGTAATTGTTTTTTGCTCTACCAATAAGTGGTAATTCTCTCTTACCTGTAGAAAAATAATCTCAGAGTTGTATATGATGTTATGTATGTACTCTGACAATAAATTTGAAGTCTAAATGTGAAAGTGCTCTGGTAATATTTGACAAACAAATTTGGGAAATTAAATTCCATGTTTCTAGGTTTCCCTTCTGGTAAAACTTGGACTAGTACATGACTCAAAATCAGTAAACATCCCACACTCCCAAACTACTGCACATGTCCAATTGTTAGATGCATTTATTTTAGGTTTAGGCTTCATACATTTTTAAATAGGTAGTGGAGCTGTTACTCTTTGACTGTACTTGATTTGGGCTTTAGACAAATTATTCCCTCCCAAATGCCAGAGAGATGGTCAATGGAAAATTATGAAGACATTGCTTATGGTTATTGCAGAAGTCTCTTGATGAAGTTTGATGGAATATTGATCAAGAAGCTGAACTCATTTTAGGTTAAAGCAGCCCATGTGATTGAAACCAAATCAAAAACCTACACATTCCTTCCTTCCATAATAATGCACAATGGTTGTAGTGCATGCCATCTAGAAAATGCACTGAAGTTACTTCTTCAGTCTATCCCCATTGCTCTTTCCAAATCTGCAACCTTTATCACCTCTAGCACCAAGAAGTATCACCATCAGATTTCCCCTCCCACATCACCCACATATTGCTGGACTTTCATTGTCACGCTGTCTAAATCTTGGAACCAGGACTGTACGTTCAAAGCAGCAGCTGAACACTGCCTTCTCAAGGACAACTTAGGATGTGTAATGAATGGTGCTGTGTTGCCATTTTGACACTCAGATCCCAAAACCAAAGAAAAAAAAAAGGCACTATATGGAAATAGTCTCACCAGTCTGCAAATTTGTCCTTCAAACATTATATATTTTTTTGTTCTTGTTTGTAAGATGCTGTCAAGTTTCTCGTGGTTGATGTGTTTTTGCTTCTTCAGATTTTTACAGCAAATTTTCCTTGTGGATTTTGACTTTGATTATCTCATTCTGGGAGGATTTTGATATTTCACTGTTCTGAAACCACCAATCCTTACTCCCCGAGACAGAGGGAATCAGAACTTGTTGCAAACACCGGGGCCACTGGTGCAACATCAGAAGACCAAATGAGGCACTTTTTCAGTGGCAGGAACTTGAAAATCATGAGGTGAAAGTGAGGTGTTTAGCAGTTAGGCTTTAGATAATTACTATTGTATTACCCTGATCTAATTTCCTGAAAATGCCAAAAGGGATGAAAATTTCAATGGAATCTCAGACCCTTGTGGGCATTGCCCATTTTCTGCTACCTGATTTCTTGTTAGATCATGGAAGAGATGACCAACCTGTGATTGCTATCAAGGTATCTGGAGAGTTCAACATTTTGTAGCTTTGAATAAAATTAATAAATAGTACTGGCATAATGTTACCAATTTTACATTTTGTGGAATTATAGTGGGTTGTGCGCAAACACAGCAAAAAACTGAGACAGCAGGCTATGAACTTGTTAAGCACAACTGATTTAGCTTGAAATTTGTGTTGCAGCCTTTAAGGCAATCCGGAACCCACCCCTCGCGTACCAGAACTCACAACATGCATACGCATACTTCCGGACTGCACCACAAGAGGAGGACCCGAAATGCCATCTTTGCCATGGCTCCCCTGCTGACCATGTGTGACAAGTGGGGCCGGTTTGCTGCTGCGATTATATGTGCCGCCACACAACTCTTCCCCCCCACCCCAAACTGGTGCTGGTGGTCTCACTGTGTGTCATGGATGAGGTCTTCTGCTTTGGTGGCTGACCCCTATATGTTGGCGGTGGGACCGTTATAATCTCTGAAAAGTTTAGGTGTGCTTTTTTGAGGCAGTCCAGGGTGAAAAGTTCCTCTCTGCCCAAATGTCAAGAGTGAAAGTAGAGGCATTTATCTGAGGTACTTTTTAGGGTCCCTCATAGGGACGCTGAAGGGGTGGCCTTTGTCCGCCCCTGCGAACAAACACATAGCCGCAGGTGTCTAAAACTGTGGGGTAAGCAGAGTGGGAGGGGAGTGGCAGTGTCATGATCGTGGTGGTGGTGTGAGTGATCCCAATTTGTCTCTCAGTCTTTCCAGTAGGCTGGTAGTGCTGGAGTCCTGCCATGGTGGTGAAAGGAGGAATTGGCCCAGGACAGCTAGGGGTTCACCATAGACCAACTCCGCTGTGGATGTTTTCAGATCATCCTTTGGCACTGTGCAGATAGCGAGGAGGTCCCATGGCAGTTCGCCCACCCATTTGGCCTTTCCAGCCTTGCCATCAGTGCTGACTATAGGTGGCGATGAAAACGATCAACAAGTCCATTGGGCTGGGGATGGTAGGCAGTGGTGTGGTGTAGCTGGGTGCCCAGGAGTTTGAAGAGTTTGTTCCAAAGGGCAGAAGTGAATTGAGCCCACCGGTCGGTAGTTATGTGTGCTGGGACTCCAAAGCAGGAGACCCAGGTGAAGAGGAAAGCACTGGCTCAAGTGTCAGTGGTGGCGTCTAGGATGAGGACAGCCTTCGGCCTCCAGCTAAATCTGTCCACTATCCTGAGTGGGTAGCACAACCCCCAGGAGACTGGGAAGGGGCCTACTATGTAGAGGTGGACATGCTAGAACCTGCGAGTCGGTGCATCAAACTGTTGGAGGCAGGTATTGGGGTGCAGCTAGACCTTCACAGTTTGGCAGTGCATACATATTTTCACACATTTGCTAACTTTCTTGCTCAGCCATGCCAGATGAAGCGGGATGGATGGGAAAGGCCATGTAACTGTTCATTACCATTGGGTGAGGATAATTGGTCAGGGTTGGCCAATGGAGACATCACAGAAAAAGGTGGCACCATTGGTGTCCACTGGGAGGTCTTGTAGCTGCAGACTTCAGATCACTGTCCTGAAACTGTGGGTCTCAGGATCATTCTGCTGGGCTTGAGCCAGGTCATGGTAACACAGGGCGTGAACAGCTGGCCTGGAGAGTGTATCAGCAACAGGTTCTTTTTGCCTGAGAGGTGGCAGATTGAGCTGCGGGCAGGCAGACCATGGATCAGAGGAGTTGGAGAAGGCAAATGTCAGCAGCTTGTGGTCTGTATAGTCAGTGAAAGAACTCCCATCCAAGAAGTAGCAGAAATGGTGGATGGCCAGGTAGAGGGCTAGCAACTCTCTGTCAAATGTACTGTTCTTCAGTTCAGGCGTTCATAGGTGATGGCTGATAAAGGCAAGAGGCCTCTAACTGTTGTCCGTGAACTGTTCCAGGACACTGCCCACTGTTGTATTGGATGCATTAACAGTGGGCATGTCCATGTGTTGGTGGGCAAGCATCATTGAGGAAAGCAGGGCCTCTTTAGTTTTCTGGAAAGCAGTCAGCACTTCGTCAGTACAGTCGAGGTCTCTCTTGCTCTCTTAGAGTTCAACATTAATGTGAAGAGTGGGTGCATGATGCTGGCAGTTGTGGGGACGAACCTGTTGTAAAGTTCACCATGCCCACAAATTCTTGCAGTCCTTTCAGTGTCAGTCTGGCGAAATGTCGGATAGCATTCTCCTTGTCGGGTAAAGGAGTGGCGTGGTCCTTGGTGATCCTGTGGCCCAAGAAGTCAATTACCTCAAGGCCCAACTGGCATTTTTCTGGGTTTATGGTGAGGCTGCATTCAGCTAGTCAGTCAAAAAGCTGACAGAGGTGTAAGATGTGCTCCTCAAGTGTTTTGCTTGTGACCAGGATATCATCCAGGTAGATGAAGAGGAAGGCCAGTCTCTGCTGACCACAGCTATGAGGTGCTGGAAGGTCTAGGCCACATTTTGTAGCCTGAATGGCATGTGGAAAAACTAGGAGGCCAAAGTGAGTGATGATAGCGGTCTACTGGACATCGTCCAGGTGAACGTGGATCTGGTGGTATCCCCGGATTAGGTCAACCTTAGAGAAAAAGCATGCACCTTGGAGATTTGCTGCAAAGTCTTGTATGTGAGGGATTGGTTAGCAGTTTGATATTGTCGCATCGTAGGGTCTGCAACTGCCACTGGACTTGGGCACCAAGTGGAAGGAAGAGGCCCATGGACTATAGGACCTGCGGATGATACTGAGTTCTTTCATGTGCTTAAGTTCTTCCATGGCGAGGTTGAGTTTTTCAGGAGCCAGACGTCAGACTCGAGAAAGTACTGGCGGGCTTGTGGTTGCTATATGGTGCGAACATCATGCTTCAGCATAATAGTGTTGAACTGGGGATGCAGGATGGAAGGATAGCTGGCAAGGAGGCGGCTGTTTGGTTGTGCGAAGTCTCCACAGAGGTGAGCTGGGTGGCTGGTTCTTTGGTTGTGCTGAGGAGTACTGTCTGGAAGGTTTCTGAGTGGCCCAATTGCCTGACCTGGAGATCTACCAGTAGGCAGTGTCTCCACACGAAATCTGCGCCCAGAAGAGTCTTGTCCACAGATGCCAGTGTGAATGACTAATTGAAAGTGGTCTTGCCTAAACGTACAGGGATGTGCCTTTAGCCAAAAATTTCAATGGTGGTGTTGTTGGCTGGTCTCGTGTGTGTCTCGAGCTACGTAGGAGGAATGACATTTATCTCCACACCCGAGTCTACGAGGAATCTGCAGCCTGAGATCCTGTCCCAGAAATGGATCAGGCTGTTTGGCCACTAATGGTGGCTGTCCCTGTTGTTTCCCTGAACAGTGGCCCAATGTTGATGGTAGAAGCACCATTTCGGATTAGGCTTTGCAGTTCATGGGAGGGGTGTTTCTGGCTTATGTGTTGGGATGACTTTGGGCATTGGCTTTGGCAACGACCTTATAACACAGTTGACTGTCCATGCGGGCTCGCGTTTGGAGCAGTAAAGGATGTCTGCCCGTGCTGTGACCTTACGTGAGTCACTGAAGTTTGCAATGGCCTGTAGCAGCTTAATGTCTTCTGGCATTTGCTCAAAGAATGCTTGCTTGAATGAAGAAGGGCCTATGTATCTCTACCAAGGTGAACATCTCATCCATGAGAGTGGTCAGTGTCCTGACCCTTAGACCATCCAGGTGAAGGGGCCTAGTAGCCCTTTTATGTTGTGAAAGCCCATAAGTGCTGATGAGGCAGTTCTTTAGAGTCATGTATCTACCTTCCTATGGCAACACCTGGATGAGGTCATTGACTGGTGATGCAGCCTCCTTGTCCAGCGAGCTGACGACATGGAAGTATTTTGTCGAATCCGAGATAATCTACTTGATCTAGAACTGGGCCTCTGCTTGGCTGAACCAAGGGCAGGGCCCGTGCGTCCAATTTTAACGCAACAGCACCTCAAGTCACGGGGTCTTTTGTGCCGTGTCTTCAAAATGTGGAGATTTGTTGAAGTCACCAGTGTAGTGGGTTGTGCACGACCACAGTGAGAAGAACTGGGACAGCAGGCTGTGAACTCATTAAGCACAACTGATTTACTTTGAAGTTTACGCTGCAGCCTTTAAGACCTTCCTCAGTACTTACACCTTACCTATGTTCTGTTTTTTTTTTCTGATTCTTTTAAACTGGGCAAGTTACCGCAGCCTCTTTTATGAGGCTTCCATTTCGGTAATTCTTAAGAAGAATAAAAATCCAGTCGACTGTTATTCATATGGACCAATTTCACTACTCAATGTTAATACTAAAATTCTATCCAAACTCTTGGCTCATAGACTTGATAATAGTTTGCCATTTATTTTATCTGATGATCAGACTGGATTTATTAAACATTGGTGTTCCAATTTGTTAAATATTATATACTCTTCTTCAAAGAATGTTTTGGAATGTGTGATATCCCCGGATGCAGAGAAAGCTTTTGATTGGGTAGAATGGAACTTTTTTTTTGAAAATACTAATTTCGGGGCTGGATTAAATTACTATATTTATCCCCTTCTGCCCATGTTCTTACTAATTTTAAGAATTCTAAATTGTTTAAAGTTCTGCAAGGAACCAGACAAGGATGTCCATTAAGTCCATTGCTTTTTGGCCTGGATTCACAACACTTAGCTACCACTTTTTGGGAATCTAATGATATTACTGGTATGTTAAGGAATCGCATGACCCATGAAGTTTCACTTGATGCTGATGATTTATTGCTATTTATTTCTATCCTTGAGACTTCATTGCCTCCTGTGAATTCTTTAATTTCTCATTTTCGTCAATTTTCAGGTTATGTTAAATTTACATAAGAGTGAACATTGTCCTTTGAATAATATGGCACTGAGAAATACTAACCTTTCTTTTTTTAAATTAAAAAAAAATTTTCACACTATGAACCAAAATACACATAAACAATTCCCTCTTGAATATACACAGTGTCATTTTCTCCCCTTTCTCCCCCCTCCCTTCCCTCCCTCCTTCCCACACCCCTTCCACACCCACTAAATGTTCTACATATACGATACATTAAACCCATTAAACAATGTCATCACACAATGAAAATAAACAAGAAAATTGTGTCATCTACTTTTACACACTGGGTCAGTTCATTTGATCTTCTTCTCATTCTGTCATTTTAGGGGGTTGAGGTCCACGGTAGGACCTCTCTGTTGTGTTCCATATATGGTTCCCAAATTTGTTCAAGTACTGTGATGTTATTTCTTAAATTATATGTTATTTTTTTTTCCCAATGGAATACATTTTTTTCATTTCTATGTACCATTGCTGTACTCTCAGGCTCTCTTCTGATTTCCAGGATGACATTATACATTTTTTTGCTACAGCTAAGGCTATCATAATAAATCTATTTTGCGCTTCATCCAAATCGAGGCCAAGTTCTTTACTTCTTATATTATTTGGAAGAAAGATTTCAGGATTTTTTGTGATTTTATTTAATACCTGATTTAGATCTTCCCAAAACTTTTCCACTTTCTCACATGCCCAAATTGCATGTACTGTTGTTCCTGTTTCCTTCTTACAGCGAAAACATCTATCTGATATTGTTGGGTCCCATTTATTTAAATTTTGGGGCATGGTGTATAGCCTGTGTAACCAATTATATTGTATCATGCGTAACCTCATGTTTATTGTATTTCTCTTAGTTCCGGAGCATAGCTTTTCCCATGTTTCATTCCTTATCTTTGAACTACCGAAATTGCAAGAAGAGGAGCAAAACAAATTAATAAAATCATTTGAAATAGAGGAAACACAGGATATTTTTTAAAAAACTACTGAACAATATAATGCCAGGAGAGGACGGACTCCCAATAGAATTCTATAAAACATTTAAAGACTTATTAATTCCTCCTCTCCTGCAAGTAATGAACCAGATTGAAGAAACACAAAACATGCCAGATTCATGCAAAACAGCAATAATACAGTAATACCAAAGATGGGGAAAGATTCACTAACACCAGCATCGTATAGACCAATATCTCTACTCAACTCAGATTATAAGATAATAGCTAAACTATTAGCAAACAGATTGGCCGACTGTGTACCAAAAATAGTAAAACTAGATCAAACTGGATTTATTAAGAAAAGATGAACAACGAACAATATCTGTAAGTTCATTAACTTAATCCATGCAGTACAAGGAAACAAGACACCAACAGTGGCAGTTGCCTTAGACGCAGAGAAAGCCTTTGACAGAGTAGAATGGAATTATTTATTCAAAGTACAAGAGAGGTTCAAGCTACCAGAGAAATATATTAATTGAATTCTTTGGCTTGGCTTCGCAGACAAAGATTAATGGAGGGGTAATGTCCACGTCAGCTGCAGGCGTGTTTGTGGCTGACAAGTCCGATGCGGGACAGGCAGACACAGTTGCAGTGGTTGCAAGGGAAAATTGGTTGGTTGGGGTTGAGTTTTGGGTTTTTCCTCTTTTGTCTTTTGTCAGTGAAGTGGGCTCTATGGTCTTCTTCAAAGGAGGTTGCTGCCTGCTGAACTGTGAGGTGCCAAGATGAGCGGTTTGAGGTGATATCAGCCCACTGGCGGTGGTCAATGTGGCAGGCATCAAGAGATTTCTTTAGGCAGTCCTTGTACCTCTTCTTTGGTGCACCTCTGTCTCGGTGGACACTGGAGAGCTCGCCATATAACACTATCTTGGGAAGGCGATGGTCCTCCATTCTGGAGACGTGACCTACCCAGCCCAGTTGGATCTTCAGCAGCGTGGATTCGATGCTGTCGGCCTCTGCCATCTCGAGTACTTCAATGTTGGTGATGAAGTTGCTCCAATGAATGTTGAGGATGGAGCGGAGACAACGCTGGTGGAACCGTTCTAGGAGCCGTAGGTGATGCCGGTAGAGGACCCATGATTCGGAGCCGAACAGGAGTGTGGGTATGACAACGGCTCTGTATATGCTAATCTTTGTGAGGTTTTTCTGTTGGTTGTTTTTCCAGACTCTTTTGTGTAGTCTTCCAAAGGCGCTATTTGCCTTGGCAAGTCTGTTGTCTATCTCGTTGTCGATCCTTGCATCCGATGAAATGGTGCAGCCGAGATAGGTAAACTGGTTGATCATTTTGAGTTTTGTGTGCCCGATGGAGATGTGGCGGGGGGGGTGGGGGGGGGCTGGTAGTCATGGTGGGGAGCTGGCTGATGGAGGACCTCAGTTTTCTTCAGGCTGACTTCCAGGCCAAACATTCTGGCAGTTTCCACAAAACAGGACGTCAAGCGCTGAAGAGCTTAATTGGATTAATTGGATTAAAGCATTATATAAGGGACCATTGGTGAAGGTGACAGTAAATGTATATATATATCAAACAATTTAAATTAAGCAGGTCAACTAGGCAGGGATGTCCACTATCTCCCTCACTGTTCGTGTTAGCTATAGAACCCTTGGCAGAACTGATAAGAACAGAAAATAAAATAAGAGGGATAAAAATAAAAGAGAACAAATATAAAATCAGCCTATTTGCAGATGACATCATAGTACTCTTAACAGAACCAGAATTATCAATAAAAGAATTACATAAGAAATTGAAGGAATATGGAGAAGTATCAGGGTACAAGATCAATGCAAATAAAAGTGAAGCGATGCCAATGAATAATGCAGATTTCACAAAGTTTAAGAAAGAAACACCATTTAAAATGCAAACACAAGCAATACGATACCTATGTATTCAACTAGATAATAATCTAAGCCATCTATACAAATTAAATTATCAGCCATAAATGAAGAAATTACAAGATGACTTAGAACATTGGAAATATTTACCACTAACACTGATAGGAAGGGTAAATTGTATTAAAATGAATATCTTCCCAAGGATACAATACCTATTTCAATCATTACCAATTCACCTAACAGAGAAATTCTTCAAGGAGCTAAAGAAAATAATAAGGTAATTCTTATGGAAAGGGGGGAAAACTGAGGATAGCGCTAGATAAATTAACAGAATGGCACAAACAAGGGGGCTTACAGCTACCAAACTTTAAGAATTATTATAGAGCAGCATAATTAAGATACTTATCAGATTTTTATCAAACAAGGGAAAAACCAGATTGGACCAGATTAGAGCTAGATAAAATAGGGGAGAAGGTACCAGAACATATACTATATAAGTGGGATGAAAAGCTGGTGCAACATTGGAATTCACCAGTACTCATCATCTGCTCAACACTTGGAAGAAGATTCACGTATAAATGTAAAAAAAACAAATGATCAACTACCAAAATTAATATTGACGCAAAATCAACTAATCCCTTTCACAATAGATAACCTTTCCTTTCGAGAATGGGAGAGAAAAGGGATCAAAAGAATAGAAAATAGTTTTTCGGGAAAGAAATTATTATCTTTTGAACAAATATGGTATAACTCACGGTACAATGTTTGCATACCACCAACTGTAAACCTACTGGAAGGACAAATTGGGAAGCAGGCTGAGGTTACCAGAAGGAAGCAACTTTGAATATGTGATTACAGACACAATGATAATTAAAAGGTTTATAACAAACATGTACATCAAACTGCAAGAGAAAGAGAACGATGAAATAAGATGTAAACCCAAACAAAAGTGGGAACAAGATCTAAATACTAACCTTTATTTTAATACTGTAAGAAATCAATTTACTTACTTGACTGTAACAATTGCTAAAAATTAAAATAAAAACTTATTTAAAGAATGTTTTCTCATTTTGATAAAACACATGAGAGGGTATTACCTAATTTGTCACCCATTTCTTTATTATTGGTCGGTCGAATCAATTCTATGAAAATTAATATATTACCTAAATATATATGCTTTTTTCAAGTTTTGCCTGTTTTTATTCATTTTTTTTTAATTCAGTTGACTCAATCTTATCTTCTTATATAAGGAAGAATAAACATCCTCACCTGAATACATTCCACCTTCGAAAAGAATGGAGGTTTAGCCATATCAAACTTTAGCTTCTTTTATTGGGCAGTCAATATATGATTTTTAAGTGGCATAACTTTAAAGACATCTGATGTGCATCTTTTAGCTTTTATTTCTCTCATGACTAGGCGAGTAGAGTTGCTCAAGTCATACTCAATGGCTACAAACATCAAGTCATGTTTAAATGTAGAGAAGATTAGATGCTCAATTTCTGATTTGAATTTAACCCTCCAAATACTATGGGGACCCTTTCTGAATTACTTTTATAATCTCTAATTTGGTACTAATGAAGATGTGTTGACTAGTAAGTTAATCTATTACTTTGATAAGGAATTCTTTTTTTCATCTCTTTGCCAAACAGCTTCAATTTTTGGTTATGGGTTTATATTAAAATAATAAAATATTACTATAATATAATTTGTTTGATTGGGAATGCAGAGTACTTTGGATAAACTGGCATGATCTAAGTTTATTGATTGATTTTTTAAATTGTATTTTGTTGTTTACAATTCAACTAATTTGTTTATTTATTTATTCTTATGTACTCTGTATTTTTCTTTTTTTAAACTTTATTTAAGTGATAAGTAAAAAGTATAACATTCAATCTAAATATTCAAACAATGTAATTTTACAAAGATTTATATATATATATAAAAAGCACAACGTAAAAAAAAATTAAAAATCAATAAAAAAACAATTAAAAAAACCTTCCGCCACCTACCCCTTCAGCTAGCCCCCTTAAGGGGAGCCAAAAAATATAAATGTAAAAAAAATATAATTGTTAATAACAATTCAAAATACATCTAATTGCATATATTTCAAATACAGAGACCACTTATCAACAAAAAAATAATTATCATATAGATTATAAGTAATTTTTTTTCCATAACGATACAAGCTTTCAATTCATTATGCCAGCATATTATATTAAGTTCTATATCATCTTTCCAAGTAATAGCAACACATTTACTTGCTACCAACAACACCAAAAGCAATTTGAACTTTATCCAAAAATACACATCTCCATTTTTCAAGGTGGAATTTCAATTTCAATAAAAATATTGAAAAAGAAAAAAGGAGTAGAAATTAAAACGCAAACAAATTTGCTCTATACCATTTATAAAATCACAGCTATCCACTGAAATCTGTGTGGATTAATTGCTCTAGTAAAAAGTTGTAAAATACTACATGACAAGATAACTTAATTTCTCTCTGAATAGATCCTGCTGAGTATGGCCAGTATTTAATTCACTTTATTTTAGATTTCCACCTTCTGCAGCATTTTCTTCTTTATATTACAATTAGATCATCACCTTCTATCTGTCTTTACATCAGGCCTTGCCATGTCTTCAGGCTTTCATGCTGCTTGTACATTGACCCACATGCATGTACTGTTCTCCAGATACAACCAGAATTTGCACTTGTTAAGTTTTTGCAACAGATCCACTTCAATACAAACTCTCCAATGCTTTACTTCCTGGCACTAACAATTTAAGCTCTACAGTACTTGATGCTAACTAAAAAAGAGCATATCAACTCTTCCAATCTTTCTGCCACATTTATCTCTTGAGCAGCAACATCAAAGTAGATGATTTGGTAAATGAAATCAACTAATTTGTTTATTTATTTAAAGCCAATCTTTACCCTTCTAACATGTTTATTGACTGGTTGTGAAGAATTGTAAAGAGTTCTGAAGGTATGCAAATTTATTCTTTCTACATTAAATCATTCCTAGGAATCAATATCTAGGGGACCAAAGAGAGCTTAGTGATATTGAAAGTTAAAAACTGAAAATCTCAATATGTAATAAAACAGCCACAAATATTTGCAGAATGACATTTTGTTGGAAAATGGTAAAACCCTAAAACAAGCAACAGATAATAACAGTCACCAGAGGTTCTGCTTATCTTTTATTCTAATAGAGCAATCATATCCAATCTGGGTTCAGGTTGATACCAAAAATAAAAGTGCAAGCAAAGCTTAAAATAGCTGCACAAATATTCATCTTTGGGTTTCTAGGTTTTATAAACAGAGGTTATGGTAAATACAGGCAAGAAGATCCTGTACAATCATTAATAATAGGCAGTAATAACCCCTTGGGTTCATCTGAAAGGTTGACAAGAACAAAGTACAATAAAGAAATGTAACCAGAAATTAGAGACTTTAATTAAGAAGACAAAATTATTTTCTACTTGAAACAAAGAAAGTTTAAAAGATTCAGATGCACTGGCCAAAATCTGATAACATTCCCTCTTTATATTGGCTTTCAAGTCTTTTGGTTCCATGAATATATATAGGTCACTGTTTTTTATCCAACACAAACCATTGAATTCACCCATTCTGTGGGTTCCTCCACTTTCTTTATGACCCCTAGTGATGCCATTTGGTTGAGTTCCTGCTTGAGCTTTTCTTTTAGTGACACTAGGACCTGCCTTGGGGCATGCACTGCTGGCTGTACGTCCTCCTTTAACTGTATCTTATAGGTGAATGCCTTGAAGGTGTCTGGAAATTGATCCAGTATTTTCTCTGCACTATTCCATGCCTCAGTGTTGTTAATGCAGTACACCCCCTTGACTAGGCTTCAGTTTTCACATGCTTTGCCACTAGCCAGTGATTCATGTCTGTCTGGTTCTATTGCAAACATGAGGTGCTGCTCCTTACTTTTAACTTTCACCTTGAGTCTACATGTGCCTTTTACATCAATGCACTGTCCATTGTAGGCCATGAGCTGAACAGAATTTGAATGGATGTCTGGCTTTATCTTCATTGCCTGATGTCGTCCTCATAGATCAAATTGGCCTTTATCTCTGTGTCTAGCTTGAAAAGAATATCTCCTCAAATTGCATGCAATGACACTATCCACTTGTCCTGCTGAACTCTGTTTATGATTGGCTGTTCAGTGTCTGTTGGTTTATAATCTTACTGCACTACTAGGCCAAAGATAAATGCATCTCTGAGGGCTTTTTCTTCTAAAGTGTGCACACTTTCACTTCTGTTTTGTTTCCCTTTGGAAAAGCATCACTTTGCATAGTGATTCTGCCCTTTGCACTAATTACAGACTTTTCCATAGGCTGGGCATTGTCTTGGTGTATGTTGAGTGCCTTATCATTTACGATGTCTCTTAATCTTTTGTTGTTTCCTTTGTCTTGTTCTCTGTTTATGTGTCTGTCCAGACACTGTGGCTATGGCTATATCTTCATTTCCACCAGCTTTTGCACTCTTACCGAAGTTTGTTGCGTGCTACACCGATGTGGCATATTTTCACAGCTCCAGCTAAGATAAGTTCTGTATCTCACAGCAACCTCCCACTCGTTTTCTTATCAATAATTCCAAACACAATTTGATCACAGATCATTGAATTTTCCAGTGATCCAAGATTGCGTGTTCTTGCTTTTAGTTTTAAGTCCATTCGTTAAGAAAGTATCGAAACTCTCTGCTTGCAGCTGTTTGTGCACGCCAAACATGTATCTCTTGAACATTTTCTTTGGTGAACAGCATTGATAACCTTGTCAAACTTGCCTTGGTCATCTCCCTTGGCAAAGACAAAAATGTTGAAAACCTCTAGTGCTTGAGATCCTCAAGTAAGTAGCAGGGTAATCTTCTCTGCATCTGGTTTGTTATCAAGCCCAATGGCTTGCAGATATAACATGAATCATTGTTTGAAAAACTGCCACTCCTGGCCAATGTTCCCAGTCCAAATCACAGCCTCAGGATTCCATGTTTTCTGCTGATATCGATTACACACTCCTAGTACCATGTGATGTTTCTTTTAATCCATAAAGAAACTTGAGTTCTTTTGGTATTAAAAATATTTTATTAATAGCTCACAACCCTGTGGTGAAGCCATTTTCTTCATCTAACCCGATCTGCAATGTTCATCTCCAACTCCCTCTAGTGGTCAGGAGTATCACTATCACTATATCACTACAACTACCATCAGGAAGGCAAACACCCAACGGTGCATAAACATCTCCTTCCCCTCTGCCATCATCTTTCTCAATGAATAAGGAATCACAGCACTATCTCATTTCTTTTTGCCCTAATTTATTTATTTTTAAATGTAATTGTAGCAATACTGTATTTGCACCTGTAATGCTGCTGAAAAGCAACAAATCTCATGACATTTTCATGATAATAAATTTTGATTTTGATGCTATGATTTGATATATCACCTTTTTAAATTTTTTTTAGACACACAGCACAGTAACAGGCCATTTTGGTGCACGAGTCCATGCTGCCTAATTTACCCCTATTGAATGGTGGGAGGAAACTGGAGCCCGCAGGGAAAACCCACACAGACATGGGGAGAACATACAAACTTCTTACAGACAGCGTGTGATTTGAACTCCACATATCAGTCCAGTATCAATCACTGGCACTGTAAACGTGTAAACGCTATGCCAACTGTGCTTTTGTCCTGAGCCTGTGCTTCAAAGCATCTTGACAAAAGAACTTCTCTCTATTTTTTTTTTCCGGTTACCCTTCTTACTCTTTAACTCTTCAAGCTAGCAAAAGGATGCTTGAACTGGATGTTCAATGCATTTATGATTTGCATCAGATATATGCTAATGCACACATGTCAAACTCTGGCCCGCGGGCCAAATTTGGCCCGTGATATAATTATATTTGGCCCGCAAGATCATTTCAAAAACGTATTAGAGGTGGCCCGCTGGCCGCCGCGCCAGTATAGCGCATGCACAGTAATACTACAAATCCCAGAATGCATTGGCGTCAGCCCGCTAATCGCCCCCACCTCCTCCGTTTACATTGCAGGGTCTCACCGTGTACTCTGGTTTTGGGGCCTGGCCGGTGTCAGGGGATGCCAAGGCCACTTCCCAGCACCCGGAACCGGAGGCCTCGGGCCTGACCTCGCCAGGACTGTTGCCCACTCCCCCTCCCTGCCACAGGCCAACCCGCGACTCTCGGTGACGGGGCCGCTGATCCCCCGAGATGCCGCCCTGCAGCGAGAGCTGATGCCCCCGCACTGTCGTGTCCCCCCTCCCGCCCCCCCACTGCAGCGCGGCCTGGCTGGTGTCAGGGGAAGCGAAGGCCGCTTCCCAGTGCCCGGAACCGGAGGCCTCGGGCCTGACCTCGCCAGGACCGTTGCCCACTCCCCCTCCCTGCCACAGGCCAACCCGCGACTCTCGGTGACGGGGCCGCTGATCCGCCGAGATGCTGCCCTGCAGCGAGAGCCGATGCCCCCGCACTGTCATTGTCCAACCCGATCGCCCGAAAACCCCGCCCTCCCGCACACAGGCCTGAGTAAGTATTATGAACTTTAATCTCAGGATAAAACGATCTTCCAATAGTTTCATGTCACAGTGATAAATATATTCCTGGTTAAAAATGGTCCTGCACCTGGATACAAGCTCATTAGGCATAAAACTTGAAAAGTGTGTAAATCAAAGGATATCTGTACCAATGGAAAAAGGGCATGGCAAATAACCCTGCTAGAGTTCATGCCCACAATCAGTCACCCATTTGATTGTTTCAGGAATCATGTTATTCTCCCACATTCTCAATAGCCCTCAGATTTTACTATTCGACAGCACACTAGCAACATTTGACAAATCCTCTATAGAGAAATATTATTTATTGAATATTTTATTTCTTATTTGTTAATGCTTCTGGAAAGAGTTTATCCAAAACTATTATTAAACATTTATTTTAATAAGAAAAAGGTTAACATTACATATGTTGAAAGAAGAGAAAACATGCAGATGTTGTTGAGAATTTTCAATAAATATTTAGTTCGGCCCTAGACTTAGTCCAAGTTTTTAATTTTGGCCCTCCGTGAATTTGAGTTTGACACCCCTGTGCTAATGGATAGATTACAGGGTAAAATAGGTGGACTCAAGCACTTTCTTTTCCAGAGAACCTACTTGGTCCTTTTTTGCTCGCACACTATAAATTTTAATATCCAATCTATTTGTAAGTTTGTACTTCGTGCGCTGGATGGGTCACGTCTCCAGAATGGAGGACCATCGCCTTTCCAAGATCGTGTTATATGGCGAGCTCTCCACTGGCCACCGTGACAGAGGTGCACCAAAGAAAAGGTACAAGGACTGCCTAAAGAAATCTCTTGGTGCCTGCCACATTGACCACCGCCAGTGGGCTGATATCGCCTCAAACCGTGCATCTTGGCGCCTCACAGTTTGGCGGGCAGCAACCTCCTTTGAAGAAGACCGCAGAGCCTACCTCACTGACAAAAGGCAAAGGAGGAAAAACCCAACACCCAACCCCAACCAACCAATTTTCCCCTGCAACCACTGCAATCGTGTCTGCCTGTCCCGCATCGGACTTGTCAGCCACAAACGAGGCTGCAGCTGACGTGGACTTTTTACCCCCTCCATAAATCTTCGTCCGCGAAGCCAAGCCAAAGAAAGAAATTCAAATATAACTATTTTCTTATTGGTAAGTTAGGAAGGGATTCAATATCTAAATCTGCTGAGCAAAACTAAGAATTGGTGAGATAGCTTGGAGTGTTCCTGATTATCTACTTCTACAAGAACTAGAGAACAGCATGTGATTTTGCAGTATCATGTTGTTCTCCAAAGCTTGCAAATCAGGAATTGCTATCTCAAGATCTTACTCTGTTCATCTTCAAAGGAAAATCAATCAATAACTAGTATGTTTTGATTTGAAAGGTCTGTTTTTTTTTCTTGTTTGCATGTTACCTCTGCATTCTTGCAATTCAAATGGAACTCTCTGATTTTGTGGTTTTGTGTCCCTCAAAGTCACAGTTAATACTAAAAAGAATTTAGAGATAATTTTATGAACTAGCATGCCGAGGCTACATTTTCCAAATTCTAGAAATTAGTGACCTTACAAAAATGCTTGCCTACTTATTAGAAGTTCACATCACAAAAAGCAGGCATATGCTTCATCAAGTCCATGGTGACTCATTGTGAGGCCAATCCATTCCACTGCCTTACTCTCTCATCCATTAGAACATAAGAAATAGGAACAGGAGCAGAATATCTGGACCTTTGAACTTGCCCTACCATTCAATAGAATCATAGCTGATCTGGTCATGAATTCAGCTCCACTTACCCATCTGTTTCCAATAACAATAATTACCTTAGTATTCAAATAACTATCTCTTTTTCACTGAAGTACCCTTAATGCGGTATCCTCTGCTACTTTATTGGGCAGAAAAATTCCACAGACACGCTACTCTCCAAGAGTAGCAGTAGCAGTTTCTTTTCATCTCCATCTTAAATCTCCCTCCCCCCCCCACCTACCTTGAGGCTATGTCCTCTAGTTCTAGCCTCACTTGTCAGTGGAAACAACCTGTTAATCACATGTTTGGTGTAAAGTTTGTGTGACATTCCCACATGACTGAGGGAGGGGGTTGTGGGGACTGTTGACTCAGATTTCTACTTCCTAATGCATAATTAAAAAGTGCTGCATGCCACAGGATGCCATCATCAACATCAACATTTTCATCTTCTGCTGCTGTCGTGTTGCATACATACATTAGGGTGCTACAAGCAGTCCATCAGAGAAAGAGACTACAGCAAACATCTTGCCATAAACTATTACACAGCTTCCAAAAACAACTGCAGGAAAATATAAATGTCCTTCAATTTCTTCATATCTTTTAATATACAATGAAATCTTATTTTTTTAACCTTTGTACACAACTATTTATCATTTTATCTCCTTATTGAGATCTCAAAAATGTTGTGTCTCTGCCGACTGAAAATTAATTCCAGGTGTCCAACGTACAATGATCAATCTGCTTAAAAATTCTCTTTCTTACACAAGCATATGACCAAGAGAGACAACTTCTTCAAACCAAGATAGGCCATTACTACGATCTTAAATATCACAGTCGCTGAATTAATCTAGCGGCCCATGAGACGCTGTTGGCCATCGGCGGGAGAAAAAATGTACACAAGCATCTTCTATAATTTCATAACCCCTCATATTAGTCACTTCAAAAATTATTATTTAGCCCAAGTACAACGTGGAGTTGTAAAGTCTATGTCAGGAGCAATAGCAGGTGTACTTCAAAATAAGGATGCAACTTGTTGATGCTATATGGATGGTAAACTACCAGTAAACTTGCAAATACTAAAGTGAACAGAGCAGATCAAAGCTCTGCAGGTTTACTACATGCATTGTAACTGCTGGTGGTTGACTAAACAACTGATTAGAGGAATAAGCTTGAAGATCATTTGCATTGTCACTGATTGTAGAGCCCAGCACATTAGTGTAAAAGTTAAGGACATTCAGCAAAAAATGGAAAGTTTCCTCAACTCCACCTTCACCTATAATTCATTCGATACAATTTAAGGATAGCCAAGAACACTGAATATAGCTTAAATTCAAGGTCTGACTCCATTCCCTTTGCAACATGACTGCTTGGTGCAACTCATCTTCACTCCATATTACCTTGTTCAGTCTTGTTGAGAAATTGAGAAACATGGCAATTTAACAACTCTCAGGAGCAGATGGCATCACTTTGAAGTCCAAATATTTAGCAAAATGAAACTTCAGGAATGATTTTGCAGCTTGATCTCCCTCATCTGGAACGAGGAATATATGCCATTAACTTTGGAGATACCAAACGTCGTGACCATCTTCAGAAAGGAGATTAATCTGATGATAGTTACCATAGATGTACATGATCAATGTATCTGGGGGAACTTTTTGAACTAATGATAATGTGTAGTACTTACAAACAGACGTAACTGAAAAATAGCCCAAAATATTAGCTTTGTTGCTTGTGAGTTTTTAATAATGTCCTATCTCTAGTTCCTTAAACAACTAATTATGTGCATGTGGATTGTAATTCCCTCACAAAAATATTTTAAAGTATAACAGACCACAATAAAATAATTTTGAAAAAACCTTTATAACTGCAACTTGTTATCCTATTTGAGTATATCAATCTTAATTCAGAGCTATATGAAATGTTTAAAAATGCTTAAAATATACTTTATTGGTGTCTATGAGAATTTGGGATAGTAATTCAGTCAGATCAACAACATTGTGGTTTATCTGTCAAGGATTTCCATTGAACTGACACCTGACAGATATCAAGGTTGAGGACGGATAAGTCATGACCACAGTAACCAGTAAGTTTGTGTATGCAATTTTCTTGAATGTCAGTGGTAAGTAACATCATTTTGTCAGGGACAGTAAAATCTAGACCAAGGCTTTCTTTGTTATTGAAGTTGACTTATTCTCATTTGATGTAATCCCACCTTAAATACGCATCTGATTTATCAATTGAATTTAATAAATATATTTGAATTAACAAATTTCCATACATGTAATTATTAAATAATTGCACAAAAAACTATATTTAAATTTAAGAACATTTCATTTGCTACATGATGGTTATAACCCCTCCCCTTCCCACCCACACCTTCCCTCCCCAAACCCTTCACCCCCTCCCCCCAAAAAAATGCATAAAAATAATATATTAATATAAAATAAGAAAAGAAGAAAGATAGTATCATGGGTTGCTCGGAGGATTTCTTCCATTGCACAGAACTCCAGCAAGATTTATATGATCAATTTAGGGAAGAAAATTAACACAAGTCTTTAGAGGCAAGAAGAACAGCTCTACATATTTATACCTAAAATGTGCATATATGGGCTCCAAATTTACCAAAAAAAATACCATATTTATTTCTCAAATTATAGGTGTTTTTCTCCAAGGGAAGACAGTTTTGAATTTTTGAATTCCATCTTCCCATATGAAAATATGAATCCAATTTCCAAGTCACTGGAATACACTTGCTTGCCACTGCTAATGCTATTTTAACTTAGCTTTTGTTCCTTCTATATTTACCCATAGAAATATATCTGGTTCTGTGGAAATACAATAACTGTAACTTGTTCTAAGAAATTTCCTAAATCCACCCAAAGAGGCTGTACCTTGGGACATGACCAAGTTGAATGCAAGAAAATACCTATCTCTTCACTACATCTAAAACATTGATCTGATAAATCTGATTTCATTCTATTCAATTTTTTGTGGCATCAAGTATAACCATAAAACAATTACAGTATGGAAACAGGTAATCTCATCCCCTCTAGTCTGCACCAATTTAAGTGATCTCCTCTAGTCCCACCTACCTGCTCCCTGTCCAAAACCCTCCAATCTCCTCACATCCATGCACTTATCCAACCTTCTCTTAAATATCAAAATTGACCCTGCTGCAACCATCTCTTCCAGAAGGTCATTCCACTTAGCCACCACTCTCTGAGTGAAGAAGCTCCCTCTCATGTTACTTCTAAACTTTTTTCCCCAACCCTTAACTTATGACCCCTCATTCCAATCTCACCTACCCTCAAGGGGAAGAGCCTATTCACATCTATTCTATCTATCCCCCTCATAATTTTAAATACATCTATCAAATTCCCCCCTCAACCTTCTACATACCAATGAATAAAGACCCAGTATACTCAATCTTTCTTTGTATCCTAGATACTGCAATCTAGGCAATATTTTAGTAAATCTTCTCTGCATCCTCTCTACCTTATTGATATCCTTCCTATGATCTGGGGACCAGAACTGCTCGCAGTATTCCAAATTTGGCCTCACTAATGCCTTGAACAGTCTCAACATCACCTCCCAGCTCCTATATTCTATGCTTTGATTTATAAAGGCCAGCCTACCAAAAGGCTTATTTATCACTCTATCCACTTGAGAATCCAATTTCAAAGAACATTGAATGATTACTCAAAGATCTCTCTGTTCCTCTGCATTCCTCAATGCTCTCCCCTTCATTGCATATGTCCTGTTTTGATTATTTTTTCCAAAATGAAGCACTCTCACTTTTCAGTATCAAACTCCATCTGCCATCTTTCAACTCTCTCTTCTAAGCATTCCAAATCCTTCTGCAATCTCTGAAAACCTTCTTCATCATCCACAACTCCACCTATTTTAGTGTCATCTGCATATTTACTAATCCAATTTACCACCCCATCATCCAAATCATTAATGTAAATGGCAAGCAACAAGGGACCCAACACCAATCCCTGAGGCACACCGCTCATCACTGTCTTCCATCCTGACAGTTATCCACCATGACTCTCTGGCATTTACCCTCTAGCCACCATTGAACCTATCTAACTATCTTAACATTAATACCTAGTGCCTGAACCTTCCTTACAAACCTTCCATGTGGAATCTTATTGAAGGCCTTCATGAAATCCATATAGACTACATCTACTACTCTACCTTCATCAACCTTCCTAGTCACCTCCTCAAAAAAACTTAACAAGATTTGTCAAACATGACCTTCCCCGCACAAACTCATGTTGGGTGTTCCTGATCAGTACCTGTCTCTCTAGGTACTTATGCCTATTATCTCTAGCTGATGTAAAAAATTCTATTGAACTAATTAATATCTTACATTAATAGTATTTATCATTCAATCTCAACAGAGACCCTACTATCTTGGTTCATCAATTGTAATATTCAATTGTCATTTCTGTCTAGATTTATGCACTCTGTGTTTAATAGTTCTTGTTTTCAATTACATGAAAATTTCAGAAGTAAATTTTTTACTATTTCCTCTCCTAATACAAGTTTACACCTCACTACAAGTAGATAACAGAATTGCTGGACCTACCTTTCCCTCAAATATCCTCTCAGTTGAAAATAACAGGTTGTTAATTATTCCATATTTATTCCTTAATTGTTCAAATTACATCAATTGACCTTACTCTTAACAATCTTCAATAATTTTACTGAACCAAATATTTAAAAATTGATTGTCCTTTTAAAAAAAGGTACAAGTTAATGTTGGTTCAAAGGCAATATACTTCATTTTGCTCCATTTTTATCATTTATATTGTTTCAAATAGTAATCAAATGTTTTAACAATGGTGTTTCTTTAGCACCATTTAATGATTGTGAATCCCATTTATATATAAATTCCTCTGTTAATCTCTCTCCTATTTTATCCAACTTTATTTTAACCCCATGCTGGTTTTTTCTTCTTCTTCAAAAAGAGAAGTAAGAAATCTCATTTGAGACACTTAGTAATAATTCTTAAAATTAGGAAGCTGTAGGCCTCCCAGCTCATATTTCCAGGTTAATCTTTCTATAGAAATTCTTGACATCTTTCCTTTTCAAATAAATTTCCTTACCTGTTTATTTAATTCTTGAAAAAACTTTTGTGGTAATAATGTAGGTAAAATTTGAAAAATATATTGTATTCTTGGAAATATATTCATTTTAATACAATTAACTCTTCCTATTAACATTATAGGTAAAATCATCCATTAAAAAAATATATATTTTTCAACCTTTCTGAGTAATTGTGAATAATTCAATTTATATAGGTTTTTTAGATTATTATCTATTTGAATTCCATCTTTTGGGCATTTAAATTGACAATGACTATAGTCTCCTTCCTTAAGGGGCATAATTTCACTTTTATCCAAATTTAATTTATAACCAGAAATCTTACCATTTTATTCCAAATTAAAATGTAGTTCATGCAAGGAAGTTTCAGGCACTGACAAATATATTAAAATATCATTTGCAAATAAACTAATTTTATGGTCTTCTTAATTCCCTTAATTTCAAAATTGTTCCTAATTACCTTTGCTAGTGGCTCTATAGCCAGTATAAGTAACACTGGAGATAAGGGACATTCTTCCCTACTTGATCTCATCAGTTGAAATGAAGCATATATTTGTCCATTAGTTACTACTTTAGCTTTGGGATCATTACATAATGTCTTAATCCAATTTATAAAAGTTAGACCAAATGCAAATTTGTCCATCACCTTAAACAAAAAGTCCCATTCCAATCTATCAAATGCTTTTTCTGCATCTAAAGTCACATTAACAGTTATTTTTTTTGTACTAAATGTATAACCTTAATTATCTAGCCACATTGTCCACTAATTGACTCTTTTTTACAAAGCCTGACTGGTCAATATTTATTAATTTAAGTATTAAATTTAGTTACCCTATTTGCCAGTATTTTAACAAGATTCTTATAATCCACATTAAATAATGAAATAGGTCTAGAGGATGAAGGTTTTAAAGGGTCTCTATCTTTATTTTGGTATCAGAATAATTATTGCTGTTGAAAATTATTCTGGGAGAGTATGATTTCTGGGAGAGATGCTTGATCTAATATTTTCATTAAAAATAGGCATCAATAAATGTTTAAATTCTTTATAAAAAACCATTACTATCAGGAATCACAATAGTCATTAATAAATGCAGAAAACCATCTTCTCCCAGAGATTTATTACTTTGTAATGAACTCATTGTCTCTTTAACTTCTAGCTGTGTTAAATGAGCACTCAATTATTTTTGTTCTTCCATATTCAATGCAGGTAAATTTACCAGAGATAAACATCTATCTATTTTATTTTCATCTTTTAAATACTCTGACCTATATAATTTAGAATAAAATTCTTAAAAGTTTAATTTATTTCTTGAGGTTTATAACTAACCACATTGAAATAAATTTTAATTACATTTATCGTTCTTGACACCTGTTCCACTTTCAATTTCCATGCAAGTATATTATGTAATCATTCACCTAACTCATAGTACCTCTGTTTGGTTCTTGTAAATGTTTTTATGTTCTATAAGCTTGTAATGTATTGTATTGAAGTGTTTTTTTTAATTTAGTTGCCTACCTTTATCTTCAAAACTTCCCCTTTGAAGACCTATTTCCAAAGCTGTTAATTCTTGTTATAATTAATCTACCTCTTTCATGTACTCCTTCTTAATTTTGGAAGTAAAGCTTATAATTTGGCCTCTCAGATATGCTTTCAAAGCATCCCAAATTACAAACTTGTCATTCACAGAATTTAGGTTTGTATCACAAAATAACTGAATTTGTCTTCTAATAAAATCACAAAAATCTGTTACTTTTAGTAATAATGAATTCAATCTCCTTCCATAAACTGATTTCTCTTTATCAAGTATTACAATAGTCATTAATAAAGATGAATGATCAGAAACATTTCTTGCTTTATGTTCTACTTCTAATATCCTACCTTGTAATTGCGCTGGTTAAAAATAAATCAATTCTAGAATAGGAATCATATCTATTTGAATCAAAAGTATAATCACTTTCTCTAGGATTAATTCTCCTCCATGCATCTAATACCAATTTAGTTTTTGTTGCTTTAGCTCTTCATATTCCTCTATCTAAAATTGAATCCAAACAAAAATTAAAATCTCCTCCTATTAAAATATTCTCATGTGCCTATGATAAATTTAAAAATGTATCTTGTATAAATTTATCATCATCCACATTTAGTGTATACAGGTTCAAATAAGTCCTTAATTGAGAATATATTTGACAGTATGCCGTCATGCATGCCCTGCAGGATCAGTTACTACATTTTGTATTTTCATTGGAAAAATTTGTCACCAAAATTGCCACTCTTCTTGCCTTGGAATTAAATGAAGAAGCCACTACATACCCAACCCAATCTCTCTTTAACTTCAAATGCTCTCTTTTAATTAAATAAATTTGTTGCAAAAAATATGTCCGCTCCCTTTTTCTTAATGTGTTAATAATCACTTCCTTTTCACTGCTCTGTTTAACGAATTAACATTAAAATTTATGAATTTCACTATATTACTCTTCTTAATAACCCACTACTTCCTCTGCCTCCACCTGTGAATCCTCATCCCTCAACTCTCTTACTCAATATCCAATGTGTTGGCATGCACTACATCCAGCAATCCAGATTGAAAAGAGAAAACAGATTTACATTTGAAACATACATGTTTCCATGCTTATACCTATATTTATACACACACACACACACACACACACACACACACACACACACACACACACACACACACACACACACACACATATATATAAAAACAAAGTAACCCACCCCCCCCCCCCACTCATGAGTATTATTTAAATAATATCCAACACTAACACTCTCTATTTTATGAGCTGTGACCAAGGTCACAATTACCCATATGAATCAGCAGGAGTTAGAACCTCACCTCCTTCCCCAACCCCCTGGTACATTAATCTTTGATCATTTAATACATACATGAATAAAATCAAAAACCATAAGAAAAAATGAGTAGGCAGTATTCCAGATTATTCAATCCTGCATGAAATGCCAAATAAATTTAATCCATCTAAAACAATTTAACAACAACTATTCTAATTCTTCATTCCACCTGGGCTTTTGCAAGATTTTCCACAAACTCATCTGCTTGCACAAAGCTTGAAAATAACTTATTTTCACCTCCCGGCAGGGAAATCTTCAAAGTTGCAAAATGGTGTAATACAAACCGATATCCTTTTCCCAAAGAATCTTCTTAACTGGGTTAAATTCTCTTCTTTTTAATAAATCTGCACATATCAGGGTAAAATAAAACTTTAGTCCCTTCATTCTCAAGTGGACCTTTTCTTGCTGTTGCCCCTTCTGCCACTGGGATCAAAACCTTCTCTCTGTCTTGGTAATGAAGAAACTTTATTAGCACAAAGCGTGGGTTCTGATTTGGAAGTGGTTTTGCTCTTAGGGCTTTGTATACTCTTTCAATCTCAATAGGGTGATCAAAGTTCACATCTCTCAATACTCCAGGAATCCAGTATTTTTTTAAAAAGCCAGTTGGATCTTGTTCCTCCACTTCTTTAAGGCCCACTATTTTAATATTATTTCTTTTTCTAAAGTTTTCCAATATGTCCACTTTCTGCTGAAGCGTCTGATTTTAGAGCAGTGGTGGAACCTTCCACTCTTGTTATTCTATCATCCACATGCTGCATTTCTTCCTGCATTTTTTTCATCTAATTTATCACATTTTCTCTTCATTTTTATTAACAGCATCCAAGACTTAATTTATTTCTCCTTTCTGTTCCTTTTTCATTCTATGAAATTATCTTATTAATAAATCAATATTGGTTATATCCATTTTATCTTTATTTTTACTTTTAAAGGTTTTCATATGCATTAGCCAAATGCGTATAAATGTGTATAAATGAATGGGAGACTCCGACCTTCCATCCTTTGCAGATATCTATGTGATGTGCTGCATCAAGAAGACAGCCAACATCATAAAGGACTCCCATCATCCTAGTCACCACTCTTCTTACTGCCACCATTGAGCAGAAGGTACAGAAGCACCTCTAGGTTCAAGACCAGTTTCTTACCAACAACTGTCAGACTTTTGAACCTCCCCTTGGTACATAAATCATGGACAGTCTGCACTGTCGCAAGTCACTTTTTTGCACGAGGATTACTGTGAACATTTATTATTTATCTGATAAATTTATTGTTTTTTAAATTTAATTAGTTTCTAATTATAGTTGTTCTGCTTAAGTGCCTGCTCAACTGTAGCAAGTAAGAATTTCAGGCATATGTAAGCTGAACAATGTGTATGACAAAAACTCATGACCATTATCTTAATCAATTAGCCTATGTTAATTGCTCTACATCAAACCTGATAGCAAGCACTTTCAGCTAAGTTATTTTATATCTTTGTGACAAAGACCAAGGAAGGTTTCAAACAAGACCTATTTTATGACTTTGCACATCAAATAAGGACATAGGCAAATTTTATTTGTCTCTCAATAACTGGCCTCAATAAAGGAGGTGTCTGGTCAGTTACAGTGTGCTCTCATTGCAAATATATAATTCAATGGAACCATTTTTTCAGACTCAATATTGAAGTAATTTATGTAATGGTAACTATTGAAATTGTATTAAATCACCCTCTGCTATTTTTATTCTTAAATATAATTTTTAAAATGTATTTTGAATTTGGAGAGACTCCACTAAAATGGTCTCCATTTGTAATGAGCAAACTCTGTGATAAATCACATATCATTTAATATTGATATATTTCTGTGCAAGAATTTCTTTCTAATTCAGACAAGACATGCAAAATAAAAACAATCAAATTCCTCAGTTTTCCCCAGCATAAAGCAACTTTAGAGCAATAGATAATGGAAAACAATAAATTTCTGATTGATTTTTCTGCTGTGATAAACATATTTGTGCAATTTAAATGTGATTCACTCTTAAAAATCTTCAGAATATTGCTTTAATGAGACTATTGTGTACCATTGAGACAGTTTTGTGGTGGTACAGGAGATGCAAATGTGTTGTACATACATTTACTCAGCAAGGGGATAGCAAAAGATTCAAAGGTTATTTTGTTTGTAGCACAATTGAGCAGCTGAACCTTTCAATCATAGTTAACCATTCTTGTAACTCATATTTAAATGTATATTTGTAGCAAACTAACAAAAAATTAGGAAAGATAAGCCAAAATAGAGAGACATTAAACACAGATGTTGTCTATAATTTCAACTTCTGAATTAGTTACTTGGAGTTGTCTATTCCCATCCAGGGTGGAAACATCAGCTTTAAAACTTTGAGTCATCATATTAAAGATCCACATGCCACAAACTATAATCACCAAGTGTTTGGAAGACCAAAGATCCCTTGCCAATTTCCATTTTATCCAAGCAATTATATGTTCATATATTGCTATTAATCTTACATTGTAGATCTCAAAACTTCAACTATGCAGGGATTTGGCACATATCCATATTAGCTCTTTAAGATTGAAACAAAAAACGAAATTCAATATTTATCATCAAAAAAATTAAAGACATGAAAAAAATAATTAATGAAGTTTGGCATTACCATTAGAAATGACCTCTGTTATACAGTTTAACAGCAGTTCTAAATCATTCTATCTCATTCCATTCAAGAGACTATAAATGCATAAATTGGATAGTGTGAAGCAAAAAAACCTATTAGAAATAGATATAGTCTCCAACAAATTGCTGGAAAAATAATATATATAATTTTTTAAAAGATATTGTGGCAAGGTATGGAAGCCTTAAATCTGAAAGTGCTTGAATTTTGCCTTTGGTGTGCATGGCAATTTTTATCTTTTCCTGCCAGCTGTAATAATGGAATGAAAAATCATCTGATATTCAGATTACACAGGTGATGCAATCCATTGCATTTCCCAATAAAATTGAGCCAGAGATTTTTGTTGCAATTTATATTGAATAACTTGAAAGCATTCATAAATGTTCATAAATTAGATTCAGTTAACAGTGGTTTTCAAACTATTTATTTCCACTCACATACTACCTTAAGTAATCCCTATGCCATAGGTACTCTGTGATTAGTAAGGGATTATTTAAAACATTATGTGAATGGAAAGGAAAAAAATTGAAAACCACTGATAACACAAAGAGGATTTGGAAGTAAGCATTGTAAGTAAAGACTTGAAACTTGAAAACGGGTAAAGGTTGCACAAGACATTTTCTGAAAAGATTCTGGGTTTGGATCTGGGATCAGAAATCTCTAATCTACAGGTTTATCATTTCAGATGTTAACTCAAAAACAATTATTATTGATATTCCTTACACTTTCCTACAACTCAAAGGGATGAATGATGCCAATGGGGTGCAAATAATGGGAAATACTTGATGTAAATTATTTTCTCCTTTTAAATGTTGCAATACTTCCTTCTTACTGAAGAGATTTGATGAACACTTATAAACCAAAGGAAATATTGATGAAGAAGGGACACTGATTCCAAACAAATGGAATCACTTCTAATCTCCATCCATGTCCAAAAGGTGAATGTTTTTTTTTAAGTTGCGGAATAAGAAATATTTGGATATATTTGAAAGAAAAGTGGGTAAACTAGGATTTTTTAAAAAAATGTCCTTGAAAATTGAATTTAGCTGCCTCACCTCATGCAGGTTCATTTTACTTCTGTGGTCCTGAAGTGGCTGAAACTCTAAATGAGATAAGCAAACTGTGCCATGGGGAACAAATAGTACTTGCCATGGAAGATGAGTGAATGGGTCATTCATCTTAGAGATTCATGTTGCTCGGTACTGACCTAGAAGAACACTCTGCTATTTGACAAAACTCCCAATTCAAATGGATTGGTGAGGATGTTATATTTTTTCAAGAATTTCCTTGAAGCATTTTCCCTATTCTCCTGACAATGCAATGCCATGATGAAGCTTAGATTAGGGTGCTTGTTTCCAGCCTGATGCCAGCCATACAAACAATGCAGTCTAATCACTTGAGATAGATGAGCTGCACTGAGTCTTTATGTTGAAGATGCTGGCCTCGGAGAAGATGCTGGAGTTGGTTCAGATTGCCAACAGATTGGGACATCTTATGGAGATAGCATTGGTTGTATTTGTTGATCTGCTGACTAGAGGTTGTCCTTTGTCTTGGCAACATACAAAAGGAACCACTGTTCCTCAGAAAATCATAGCTAGGTGCTGGATGGTAGCTTTTGGTCTTTGAACATTCTTTTACTGGGACAATGAATAGCTATGCTGGTGCACTGAAGGTGATTTGGAATTTTTACTGAGATGATTGATGGAAACATCATGTTTTCCAAAGGATACCCAGTATTTTCTCTCAAATTAGTCTGTGTATATATACCTAATACACAATGTAAGCTATGTATTGAAACACAGATGTAAAAAGTAGCAAAAACACCTTCATCTGTGCTTAATCTACAGGTTTATCATTTCAGATGTATGGTTACATATGGTTGTGCAGACTGGGGCTTTTTTCTCTGGAGCGTAGAAGATTGAGGGGGGACTTGATAGAGGTGTTTAAGATTTTAAAAGGGACAGACAGAGTAAATGTGGATAGGCTTTTTCAATTAAGAGTGGGGGAGATTCAAACTAGAGGGCATGGTTTAAGATTGAAGGGGGAAAATTATAAAGGGAACATGAGGGAAAATTTATTTACGCAGAGGGTGGTGGGGATGTGGAATGAGCTTCCGGCAGACGTGGTTGAGGCGGGATCATTGGTTACATTTAAGGATAGACTGAATAGTTACATGGAGAGGAGAGGACTGGAGGGGTATGGACCGGGTGCTGGTCAGTGGGACTAGGAGGGTGGGGATTTGTTACGGCATGGACTAGTAGGGCCGAACTGGCCTCTTCTGTGCTGTAAATGGTTATATGGTTACATTAACTCAAAAAACAATTATTATTGATATTGATTAATGAACATAATCATTTGAAGTTTGTGGGGAGAATTCATTGAGTGAATAGAGATAAAGGCAAAGGGAGGATGACACCGGATAGTAATTAGTGGAACACGATTGCATTGCCAGTGACATAGGTTCGAATCCAGTTCTGACTATAAGGAGTTTGAACGTTCTCCCCATGACCTGCATTGGTTTCATCCAGGTGTTCTAGTTTCTTCCCACCCTCCAAAATGTGTGGGGTTTGGTAGGCTAATTGGGTGAAATTGAGTGGCACAGCTTTCATGTGCTGGAAGAGCCTTCTACAGAGCTGTATGATTAAGCTAAATAATAAAGCTCTCTTTAACTGAAGGCTGTGCTGAAAGATGCCTTCTGATGTTGAGATAGTTTTCCCCATACTAGTTATGGAGTATAATCAGGAGGTGTGCTTGTGGTCCTGAACTTCTCAGCCATCATATTCTGCTTCTAAAAATTAATGTCTGTCATGTATCACCAGAGCTCAGGTTTGAACCATGGTTTCAGCAAATGTTAGGCATCAGCTCCACTAGCTTCATCATTGCGTCACCCAAGTGAAATAACGATCTGAAGTTCCGGTTTATGATTTTTTTACTGAGTGATTTCAAACCTGGTAATGACTGCAATAGTTGTTGCTAGTACCTGTAAACATCTCCCCTTTAAATACACAGCATGAGTTCAATAAACATCAATTAAATTCATCCATGTGGAAAAGGTGTTCCCATAATGCTGTGATCTGGATGCTATTGTTATTCTTTGACATTTTTCAGTAATTTGACTTGGAAGCTGTTAAGAATTAACCATAGTAGTGTAGAAATGAATACAGATATAGGCAAGAAAACATTATATATTTCCTTCTCTAAAACACCACCTGACAGTTTTGTGGCCAGCTCCTTAATTTTTACAGTAAAAAAAACCTGATTTCTGATTCACAAACCACTGTGGCAGGTTTTGAACTCAAGTCCCTTGGCAGATTAGCAGCCTGCTAATATAAAGGCACTTTTGCAAATCTCTTATCTGTTAAAGTCCATACAATTTATCTGCTGTGAGGGTCAAGATTCAATTATACATGAAATTATTACATGAATTTTCTTTTTGCTTATTGTAAAGCAGACAGATTCTCCACTGGCAGGAATTGCCTAAGTGCTTCTTACAGTTTTACAGTCCGACTTATAGGCAGACGCATTCAGAGAGAGAGAAGCAAAAGAGTCACCGAGTGTCCGTAGATTTTCCTCCTGTGCTTCCACAGCCCTGCAGCCACACAGAGCCCAGTCCAAATAATTGGCAACACGAACTCCAACATGGTCAGGAACGCTTCAGCGCTCTCAGCACCTCTTCACATCCCAATTCCAACACCTGGTATCCCTCCAAGCAGTTAGAGCCAGTCTCCAGCATCCGGTGTGAGTCTCCTGACAGTAGTCTCCAGCAGCCCACAGCTTTCATGGTTTCCTTGCCTCAAGTCGCAAGCAGTCTACTGCATACATTGGTCCCTCTGCTGGAGAGCCCTCTCAGGGGACTGCAGCCTTGGTCACCATCCCCATAGGACATCTCCTCTGCTTCTACCTCTCGGTGCATGATCTTCCCATCCTCTGGTGCCCTGCTCCAGTCCTCCGCTTCCGCGGAGTTTGCACCCCCTTGTGGCAGCTGCCAATTAATAGGCATTGCCATCTTGGGCGCAGACCTGTGGACATGGGATTTCAAATAAAACCCCCTGTCGCCTCCTTCAACAGGCTGTCCAAACCCTATTTGGAGCCTAAGGGAGTCCACTGGGTGGCTGGACCCCACAGGAGCGCTGCATCTCAACTCCCTCGCTCCCTGCAAGACCACCCAATGGCAGCGCTGCCATCTTACATATTTATACAATACATAAGTTTATTGATAATATCACCTTCACTTAATGGTCAGTAAAAGTGATTTCACCTCCCCCTCTAATGGTTGTGGTCACTTCAGGATTGACATTTCAATCTCAGTTTCATTAAAGTTTAAACTTAATCCTAAATTAAGTGACATGGTTATTATAGCAGTTAGCACAACACTATTGCCCAGTTAGTGCCCCACTCACAAGGCAGCATGAAAGGATCTGACCCGGTCAGCAGGCACCAAAATCAACTGGGTCCCTGCCCTACCTCAGAGTTAGTCAGGGAACCCAGTTAAATTTGCCTTGGTCTCGTCCACCGGTGGCTTGAAAAGTAAAATGGCCAAACAGGTTTGGTGGGGGGAAAACAATTGGGGGGAGTGAGGTCGCTGACGTAGGGGGGGGAGAGGTCACTGCCGCCGGGGGGGGCGGTGCCATGATCTGTCGGGGCGGAGGGGTCAGCTGCTGCAGGGGTGGAGGGATCGGCTGCCATAGGGGGTGGAGGAATGGGATCGGGGATGCAAATGATGGCCAGTGGGGGTGGGGGGTGTGAAGACTTACCAATAGTTCACCAGAGTGTGTGCTGCGTCACTTATCATGTCATCACAGGGGTGGGATCCCCCTTAAATCACTGGGTTCGCAATTTAATGGGTCCTTCTCCCTGCAGCTTAAAAGGTGCTGGAAGCAGCTTAAAAGGTGTTGGAAGCAGCTTAAAAGATGCTGGAAGCAGCTTTGACCCAGTAATTGCACCTGGGTCTCAGTAAGGTCACCCAGGAGCTGCAGCTTAGAAGCACCTATTGTTGATGAGTTCTTCTGGCAAGTACTTTTTACTGCATGAAAAATATGATGCATTAGTTTACCCTTTATTTTTTTTCTAGATTCATAAATTCCAGACATGAAAATTTAAAACATATTATGATATTTTAAAGGCAGATTAAAACTACTTTAAACTGCATGAAAAATAACTTTTAAAGGAAAATATCTATTTATTAAAGCAAGGAACAGGCAGTGTGAAAGTTAATGTCATCGTGACATGGTGTCACATTACTCATGCTACTAGATCAACGTCATCTGGTAATTATGAACTCCTTCTTCTTCATCCTAAATAAGGAAAATATTTCTTTCCTCTCTCATTTGAACATAAATTTGTTGAAGTTTCTTTTTTTTCCTGTCTCTCCCTTCCCACTAATGGATACCAGATAAGGTCAACATAATATATTTGTAACCATGTTTAAATGAACAGCATGTAATTCTGCGTATGTAGATTGAAATGCTTTGTCTTTATTCTCATTGCTTATTCACTAAGAAAGCATTTGTTTTTATAAAGGGACTTTATCACTGTAAATTGGTTGTAATATATATTGTCCAACTACAAGTAAATGTACAAGATGATGTTGCCATTTCAATAATAAAATAAGAAGGAATAATTTACATTGATTATGTCATACTTTTGTCAGACTCATCAAGATAACAGGTCTGCACCATGACTGTCAATAAATTTTCATCATCATTTAAGAGACTATCTCCTGTAGATTATTTATTAAAATGTTGCATTAACCAAGTCTTGTTTGCCCAATCTTAGAAATGTGAAAGATATTCACAAATTGGCAACTTTTCTGAATTTAGCACATGAAAGCAAGAATCAATCTCTCTCAATTCTACCCTTAGGAATCCCAAGTCCCTGTACATAAACATCAGAAATAAGGAAGATATAATCTATGACATTGTACCGATACACTGGTGAGAAGTGGGCAGAACCAAACTCCCGACAGCTAGACACAACAGGCTCCTATCTAATGGCATTAGCCCTACAGCCACGAGGCACAGTGACTCAGCAGCACCCATAGGTCTACAGAGAAGCCCTGGCCTACATAACGTGAATATCATGAGGTAGTACGTACTCCAGATGTCACGATGCCAGATCACCTGTTGTTTGTCTATAGCAAGCCTGACAGCATGTCAATAAATGCTTTTGCTCTTCTCTGGCTGAAACCTGAGGTGTGGTCTCATTATTCATCGTATTTCAACATAATGGCATATGTCCATAACTTACATTGCATTACATTACATTACATTGCAGGCAAAATCTTCGCTAGGATTCTCCTAAATAGAATAATACCTAGTCTCGCCGAAAATGTTCTCCCAGAATCACAGTGCGGCTTTCGCGCAAACAGAGGAACTACTGACATGGTCTTTTCCCTCAGACAACTCCAAGAAAAGTGCAGAGAACAAAACAAAGAACTCTACATCACCTTTGTTGACCTCACCAAAGCCTTCGACACCGTGAGCAGGAAAGGGCTTTGGCAAATACTAGAGCGCCTCGGATGCCCCACAAAGTTCCTCAACATGATTATCGAACTGCACGAAAACCAACAAGGTCGGGTCAGATACAGCAATGAGCTCTCTGAACCCTTCTCCATTAACAATGGCGTGAAGCAAGGCTGCGTTCTCGCACCAATCCTCTTTTCAATCTTCTTCAGCATGATGCTGAACCAAGCCATGAAAGACCTCAACAATGAAGACGCTGTTTACATCCGGTACCGCACGGATGGCAGTCTCTTGAATCTGAGGCGCCTGCAAGCTCACACCAAGACACAAGAGCAACTTGTCCATAACTACTCTTTGCAGATGATGCCGCTTTAGTTGCCCATTCAGAGCCAGCTCTTCAGCACTTGACGTCCTGTTTTGCGGAAACTGCCAAATTGTTTGGCCTGGAAGTCAGCCTGAAGAAAACTGAGGTCCTCCATCAGCCAGCTCCCCACCATGACTACCAGCCCCCCCACATCTCCATCGGGCACCCAAAACACAAAACAGTCAACCAGTTTACCTATCTCGGCTGCACCATTTCATCAGATGCAAGGATCGACAACGAGATAGACAACAGACTCGCCAAGGCAAATAGCGCCTTTGGAAGACTACACAAAAGAGTCTGGAAAAACAGTCAACTGAAAAACCTCACAAAGATTAGTGCATACAGAGTCGTTGTCATAACCACACTCCTGTTCGACTCCGAATCATGGGTCCTCTACCGGCATCACCTACGGCTCCTAGAACGCTTCCACCAGCATTTTTTCTGCTCCATCTTCAACATTCATTGGAGCGACTTCATCCCTAACATCGAAGTACTCGAGATGGCAGAGGCCGACAGCATCGAATCCACGCTGCTGAAGATCCAACTGCGCTGGTCAGGTCATGTCTCCAGAATGGAGGTCCATCGCCTTCCCAAGATCGTGTTATATGGCGAGCTCTCCACTGGACACCGTGACAGAGGAGCACCAAAGAAGAGGTACAAGGACTGCCTAAAGAAATCTCTTGGTGCCTGCCACATTGACCACCGCCAGTGGGCTGATATCGCCTCAAACCGTGCATCTTGGCGCCTCACAGTTCGGCGGGCAGCAACCTCCTTTGCAGAAGACCGCAGAGCCCACCTCACTGACAAAAGACAAAGGAGGAAAAACCCAACACCCAACCCCAACCAACTAATTTTCCCCTGCAACCGCTGCAACCGTGTCTGCCTGTCCCGCATCGGACTTGTCAGCCACAAATGAGCCTGCAGCTGAAGTGAACATTACCCCTCCATTAAATCTTCATCCGCGAAGCCAAGCCAAAGAAAAAGAAACATCTGCCACAACATAATGATTCTCCTCATGAATGCTGTGTGCTATGTGGAAGAGACTAAACCTAAGGAAGCATTGAAGACTTGGTAATTATTTAACATGCAAAATTCAATTTATTGTTATGTAATAACACAAAATCTGTTTTTGTCAGACAGATTCACCATGGGTAGAAATTGCCTGAAGCCCCTCTTAGTCAGAGATAGATATGATTTTTAGTCAATTCCTGCACCACAATTTATCCTACAGGACCCCTACAACTTTTTGGAGGATGCCTGCAGGGTAAATCATATGGGATTGTCATCCACTCTACTGCACGTTTAACCACTAGGACTGTTGCACTCAGGTACTTACAGTCTAAAAAGGCTCCAATGTGACAACATGGCACTATTTACGTTAATTGCTAACTGTCTAACAAATATGACAAATTTCAAATCATAGAGAATATTTGAGAGGTGGGAGCACGTTGATTTGCTATTTCGGGCGGGACCACTTGCTATTGCGGTGGACTGGTTTCCACAACTCTCCAAACAGGAGAGTTTGAAAAAATGGAAGAAAGGATCATTTGGCATGAGTGCCGGGAAGTGGCCAGATGGAATTTCAATGTAATTCTCAATGTGACCACATGGCCAAAGAAGAAGAAAGAAAAAAAGAAGTGAACCGGTGTGGACTCGAAAGGCCAATATGGCTTGTTTCCGCTCCGTAAATGGTTATATGGTTAAAGTCTGAGTCTGAAAATAGTTGCCGCGCTTTCTCTGTAATCACCCACTGTGATCCAAAGGCATCTACTGGAAATTTGCCCCAACTACTTTTGAGATTGTAGTTAAATAACTTTGCTTTGTTTCCACCCACTGGTCATGGGGGGGGGGGGGGGGGTGGTGGGAGAGAGGATACAGCAGAAAGTGCAGGAGAGAAAATCAAAAGTAAATTAGATAAACAAATAATATGGAAAGTACTGATAGATAAAATGAAAGAAAAATAAACAAAGAACGCAAGGACATTTAAAGAAAAAGGTGGGCTTATTAGAGAAGAAACAGATAACTGAAATGAGAAAAAGGATGTAATTAAGGTTCTTCATGAGCTCTTTGTGTCTTTCTTTACAAAAAGAGGGGCAGTGCTCATCTTTTAATTATGGACCACAGTTGTGAAACATTGATGCTATAAATGTATTAAAAGAGGAAGTATTCACAAATTTAGCATATTTTAATGTAAATGGATCTCCAATGGCAGATGAAATATAAAATCAGATGTTTAAAACTATGATGGGGAAAAAAATGGACTACTATTTTCCAATCCTCCTTAGCTATAGATGATGCTGAAGCATCTAGATTCCAGCTTCATACCATTTTTTTAAAAAGGGTAAATTTATAAGCCAAGTAAATTGCAGGCCAACTTCAGTGATGAAAAATCACCTCTGCAATTATAACCTTCATTTCAATAATGCAAGGACATGAAAGTTTTAGTCTCACTAATGTAATTACATTTTTTGAAAGGTAACTAGAAAGGCTGATGAGGGCAATGTATTGAACTTAATAGCATGGTAGACCAGTCAAAAAGCAAATAGCCAAGGGAAAGCAGCAAATTGGCTCAGGTGAAAAGAGAGATCCATAGCTGAGCAGCCTTTTTTTTAAACCAGCATCCCTAATGGGCTGAATAGCCTCATGTGCTAGAAAATGTCTTTTTTTTCTGTGACCTTTCAATCCCCTCACCAAACTAAAACCCATCACTCACAGTACTGAAATCTTCCAATCACTCATTGCCTCATAAGTTTTTTGGGGAGATTCCAGATTTTCATTGAATTTTCTAGGCAATGTGTTTTCTGATACCAATTCTGGGAAGCCCAGAAATGAGGCTAAGTTTATGCCTGTCAGATCTGGCTCCCACATCAAAGGAAATGCTTTCATTTCATCTTATCAAACTTCTTTAACAAAATAAGCTATGATGGGGTTGTGGGCACTGGAGAGATGACTGTTATGCAGTAATTCAATTCAATGGTGCCACTTCCTTAAAGTCTTTTTTCAGGGTTGTGACACAGTTGTTCCAGAGGCCCACTGCTTCCTTTGCTTTTGAAATCTTCTTTTGTTGCTGGAGCAAACTGGTACTTAAACAGCCTCTAATTCAAGATCCCTTTCATCCCTTGTTCCTACATCATCTTCAATTCCAGTGCCTCAGGGTTCCTTGGAATTCACAAAAGTGAAGCGCTACGTAATTTTACGCTCCTCCACCATCTTCCATCTCATCTCTGCTGCCTTTGAATGAGAGGCAGAGGGAGAAATGAGGTGAAAGACATATGCAAGGACATCCAACATTTTACTGCCTTCAACAACTTCTAACTATTCCATCCTGCGCCTACACTCTAATCAGGAAGCATAGCAAGCTCACACATGATATCATAAAATCACATGACACCATAACACATGTTCCACAGTGATTACACTCCACAGCAATATGCAGCTTTGATTGGAGAGCATGGGTCAGGAAGACAGTGATTTTTGATGCAAATGATTGTTAATGGCTCGGAATCCTCATTCGGTGTACAATCATCATCTACCATGCTTTCAGCTGGAGATTTTGACCCAATAGTCTCATTTGTATTTCAGTTATCTCCATGGAAATTATGTCAGATGTTGCTCAAAGCAATTTGGATAAATCTATCACTGGAGTTTTTCCCAAAATAAATGAAGGATTATCAAAGCACCAGAGAGATGATCAATGGAAGATTATTAATGGAAGCTGGACTCAGAAGTGTTCATACTGCTGCTACTGAGAATTCATCTTTCAAACTTCTGAGTAAAATATTTACCTGCTGTTACACACTTGCTCAAAACCCAGTGATGGCCTTATGGATAACACTGCATTGTTTCACATGTTGAGAAGGCAATCAGAAGCAAGAGTGTGCAATTGCGTTTTAGTGCAAGATCAGAAATTTCTAACATTGGCAAGGCAACAAGCAACTTACCTAAAACTTACCAAAGGAAAGCTCCACAAACATCAAACAGAGCTTATTTAGATACAAGTTCCTCTGGTTTCATTGAACATAGAGCTCTCATTCCAGCAGCCTGCCACTGAAATCCAACTTTCATACCTTTACATAAAACAGAATGCTGAACGAGTTGGAAAAAATGTCATGATGAAGGCTGGATTCTCAGCTACAGGTTCACAGCGAAACTGGAAGAAGCCTTCATGCATCTAATATCTGCAGAACATTGTTCCACCAAATTCTTAGAGTGTATGGCGTGCTGTAATGTTAACAAACCCTGCTGATTTCACAAAGCATTTCGTTTCTCATAAAGCCTTAAAGAGTCCCTTAATATTTGCACTCCGCTCATGTTCAATTCTGGACTTAAAGCCAATGAATAACATTCAAGAATAGTGAAATCAATTTTTGATAGAAAGAATAAAAATGTAAAATAGGGCGATTTTTCACAAAGATGAGTAATTTATTCAGTAATATCCAAAAATCAAGCAACCATAAAGTAGCATTTGTATTTAAGAAACCTGTTTGAACAGGTCAGGTGTAGGATGTTCCATGAACTCTATTTGAAGCAGTTAGAATGAATTCAAATCCATAGTTGTGAGATTTAGAGGGAATCTCATGCTAATTATGACAGGACCATGTAACTCATTGAGAAAGAAATTGCAACAGATAATAAAAAATGGTGGAAACCGGCAATGAGAAAATCTTTGAGGAACCATTCTCTTATTTATCAAAGACTAGTAGTTCATAAATTTGTTCCTAATTCTTTTCCGAGACATGAGCAGTTCTCCTCGTTCCACCATTCCTGTATTATCTCACTCCTGTGAGCGCAATGATGTTGAAGTTACAGGTTTAAAAGGGATGAGTCTATAGTTTTGTTTATCCCCAGGAGGTGAGGAAACCTTCTCGCGATGTAAAAATTCAGTGACAATTTGAGCTTTTATCTTCATCGTAAATCAAAATTAAGATGAAAAGTTTCTATCATTAGAGAGTTCATTTTCAGTTTTGTCTAAAAGAACAAAGTGATGACTGTCAGGCACTGAGGCAAGTTTATCAGGGCTTAATGAATATGAAGGGAATCCAATTAGTTCTTTTTTTCAGAAAAGAAGATGATACACTGTTCAAGCCTTTGATTTGGACGGTCAGGTCTATTGGTCCCACCAGTCTCAGCTCAATTAGAACCAGGTTTAATGACTTCCTCCATTCCTTTGTGCTCTTATTTGGATTCTACTTCTCTTCTGGCACCAAAGGTGTTACAGCAGCACAACTGATATCGTGTCCTTGGCGTTCTCTGTGTTGAACTTGTTTGTTTTCTCTGTGATCCTATGAGTTTCATGAGTCCTCTGCTTGCCTTCCACATTCCACAGGTAAATTGGCCACTGTATGTTTCCCCAAGTCTGTAGGTGAGCAGTAGCATCTAGGAGAAATAATGGAATTAATGTAGGATTACTGTTACATAGTTAATGATGGTCTTAGTGGCTTGAAGTCTCTGTTTTCAAGACATATCTCTCCATGACTCTCCTTCCTAGGAATAATTCCATCCATGCCCAGAGTCATAAATTCAGAGAAACATATCACACAGAAACAGACCTTTGACTCAATTTTCCCATACTGACCAAGTTGTGCATCTGAACTTGCCCTTTTGTCTGTGATTGACACTAATCCTTCTCCTATCCATGTAGCTATCTAAATGTCTTCTGTAGGTCATAACTCTTCTTGTCTAAATTACTTCCTCTGGCAGTTTGTTCCATATGCACACCTCCCTCTGTATCAAAGCATTGGCTCTGGGTCATCTTCTAAATCACCCCACCCCCACCTTAAACCAATGTCCTTTGGTTTTAGATTCCACTTATTTGAGGAAAATCCATGACTATTCACCTTATCTATACAACTCATACACTTTCATAAGGTCATCTGTCAACCTTCTACTCACCAGGGAAAAAAAAATAGTTCAGGGAGTCCATCCAATAACTTACCCATCACTGAAGTTAAGTGCACATGTTTGTACATTCAAAGTTTTTCTTTGCAGCCTTTCTTAATCTACTGCTGTCTATCCATGATGTGCCAGCTCTGTCAACCCTAAACATGTAATGGGAAGATTACTCAATTAGAGATAAAGATCTATCCATACTCAGCTTCACATTCTTATCTAATGTGAGTCACTCAAAGCCACTCATATGCCCAGAAAAGTTCCTGTAATTTTTTTTATTTCTTGTTTTATACTGAAGGATAAATTATTTCTATTGTTAATATACAGTTACAATCTAGAAAATGAGAAGCAAGTACAAAAAGTATATAGAAAAAAAGAAACTAACATATGGTTAAGACATTTTTGAAATGTATTCAGTGCTGGAGTTATATGGTTAAAAAAAGGAAACACAAAATTAATAATCAGAAGTCTTAATGACAATGTGCAAATGAACTGATTCACAGATTTTATTGTCAGCCCTTAATTGAAGGAATCATCTGTGATATAACAGTACATGAAATTGGGAGAGCATTGACAGACTAGATCTGAAAGGATGTCCATGCTACCTTACAAAATAAAAGGGTAACATGGTTCGACAGCAATTTCCATTCACTCACTGATCTTCCCTGCAGACATTTTTAAATGATGTTGACAACTCTGCTTCTTCCATTCTCCAGCACAATATTCCCAATACTCCTTTACCACAGACATCATAATTCTACCTAGTCCCTTATCACATCCAATTAACCCCTTTTATTGGTCTGGATTCCTCCCCCATTGTTTGAATTTTGAGATTTTCTGAGACTGTATTTTTGGTGTATAAGTTGAGTCATAAAACCCTCAAAAATCACTCATAAATGGGGATCAACATATGGCAGATTTGAGACCTTAAATTCAGGTCAAAAATTTATTTAATGTTGATTCAGCGTACAAGTCAACCCTGGAAGTATCAATTTGGCATATTAGTCGACCCTGGAAGCACCTCCCCACCACTGGGCACCACCATAATCCACCCAGACACTACAATTATGGAGCCTGAGGTCCCCACTCCTACTCAGGAGCTTGTGGTCACCGTTCCTACCCCGTAAGCCACATTTCTAATCCTGCCAGGAGAACGAGGTTCCTGCTCCTGTCAGGTGGGCCAAATATTTTTTTTTAATTTTTTTATTTTTTAACTTGCTCATGGTAAATTACAGGTTTGTTACTTGGTGATTGGGGTGTTTTAAAAAAAAAAATTGTGTTATTGGATGCCCAGACAGCTCGAAAATAGGGGCCGAAGTATATGCCATAAAACCATTAAAGTAAGGCTAAAAATTGGGGGAGGGGGGGTCGACCTATCTGCTGATCAACTTATACAGTATCCTGCTTCTGCCTTTCCTGATCTTTCCTTGAAGAAGGGCTCAGAGCCAAAAATGTCAGCATGATATTTTTGTCTCTTATAGATGCTGAAATTACCAGCTGAGTTCCTCCAGCATTTTGGTGTTCTTACTACAATCACAGCATCTGCAGCCCATCGTGTTTCACTCTATTCCCAGTACTCACTACACTCTCAGGGGAAAACATCCTCAGATCCACTCTCAACTCTTATCATTTCCCGCTATGTCAAGGTCAAACCTGGATTTGTGGAGCAGCAAGCCAGTAGCTTTACCAGCTGTGCCACTAACCTGCCCAAAATTGGCAAAAATTAACTAAACCAATGTAAATAGTAGAAAGAAGTCAGATAAAATCAGTATAAAAGTATCAAGATGGTAGCAAAAATCAAAAACATCTTTTAAAATCTCACTGTTTTATTACTGATAACAAGTGCAATGCTTGAATGCATTTACAAGTCTTGGGAGATTTAGCTTTAAAATAGTCTTCAATAATGTTTTTATGTTGGCTAACCACGTGAACCAGTAAAATGATTCCAGTGCCATTTGCCTGTTATTCTGGCTAACCTGATCACAGCATGGGTTTGTGTAATATTAAAGATTGAAGATGTCAAAAAGAAGAAAGCTCCAAGATCTTGTGTTTTGCAATTAGGACAAAATTAAACTAAAAATGGCACTGAACACTGGCCTCATTTTTTTCTGACTTTTTATATTACCAGCACTCTTCCAAAACTCCCATCTGGTTGTCATTGATGAGTTGTTTGTTGCTGCAGGGAATTATATCTCCAGAGTACAACTTAAAACTAGAGAGCATAGATTTAAGGAGAAGGGGGCAAGATTAAAAGGTACTTGAAGGGCCATTTTTTCATGAAAATGATGTGACATATTTGGAATGAGCTTCTAGAGGAAGTGATGGATACAGGTACTGTTACAGCTTTTAAAAAAAATTTTGGACAGGTATGTGCTCAACTGTTCCCAGCTATATTGCTTTTGATAATACTAGTCTAGGTGAGAGGTGCCAGTGTACCTGGTTAGCTTCCCACAACTGCAGGTTATATCTGATGATCTGTTCAGTGCCATTCTAAAGCAAACTCTTGTTAGACAACAAAGGATTTAATTTCTTATAAAGGGCAGATTCCGGGCAAGAGTCATGCAGGTATGTTTTGAGTGGCACTAGTTCTTTCATCAAAAAGGAAGTTAATGCTCCCTGGCCCCTATGTAATGATTAACTAGTGGGAAACAAGGGAGATGGACTTCCATTTTGGCTGATATTCAGCCCAAGAACAAAAAAAAGCTTTCATCACTTTATCGATCCATTGGCATCTGGTGATCATCGGGGAATCAGAAGTGGAGAGGGTGAAAAAAAATTAGTCTTGGGAGTCACTATCTCAGAAGAACTTTCCTGGACCCAACACACTAGTAGTATTGTGAAGAAAGTATGTCAGTGCCTCTACTTCCTTAGGAAATTGCAGAGGTTAAGTATGACACCCGAAACCCTGGCAAATTTCTATAGGTATGTGGTAGAAAGTATGTTGATGGTTTGCATCATGTTCTGGCTTTGGGATACCAAGACCTCTGAGTGTAAAGCCTTCCAGAAAATAGTGGACACAGCCCAGGACATCACAGATAAAACCCTCCCCACCATCAAGAACATCTACAGGGAATGCTGCTGTCGGAGAGCAGCAACAATCATCAAAGATCCACACCACCCAGCACACACTATTCTCACTGCTATCATTAAGGAAGAGGAATAGGGGCCACAAGACTTGCACTAGCAGGTTTAGGAACAACTGCTACCCCTCCCCCATCAAACTCCTCAACAACAAACTCCATCAGGGACTTATGTAAGGACTCTTACTTTTGCAATGTATTGATTTTTTTTAACCTCTCTGTATTGCACAGTCAGTTTGTTACATTTTATTTGTTTACATAGGTATGTTGAGTCAGTATTTTTTGTATTGCAATAAGTGGTAATTCTGCCTGGTCCCACAGGACAAAGAATCTTAGGGTTGTATGTGATGACATGTATGTACTTTGACAATAAATCTGATCTGAAATTTGAATCTGAAAGGTAGAATTCCAAATGAGATGATGTATTGGACTTCATCTTCATCACTTAACCCAATGAGAGAGCAATGATCAGCTTCATAGAGCCCATTGCAAAGCCCTTGGTTTTACAACAGAGAAGGCTGGTGGATAATCAGTCACTCCTATTCTCTCTTACTTTGCATATGATGTCAAACAGGACCTTGAAAAACAAACATTAGCATTGTACCTTGGCGCTTGTGAAAATAAACTTGAACAGGAACTGTAGGTTGAAGTACATTGATCTGATTCTTTAATCACATTCACCAGTATATATAAAAAAAAATTAATTGCCAAAAAAATGCTTTGGGACATTGTAAATCAAAGCTTTCTTTCTTATTTTCCTTCACCATTCTGCCATTTTTAATTTGCTTTGCACCATTAAAAAATCCTCAAAATCTTCTTGAACCCTTTGTTGCACACATGAATGACATGTATTTAGTTCACAGCAGTTCAAGATTGAACCCTCCGTTATTTTATGAACAATGAAATTCCTTAATAATTTAATTTGTTAAGACACTGATAATTTTCTATATTTTTTTTGCAGTGGCATACAAGGCATAACAAATAAAGCACTGAAGCTTGCATAATCCATTCGTAAGTAAATGATAGATATAATCAGTTTGCAGAAGACACAGTTCAAATGAATGCAGATTTCTCATTGTAAAGTTCAAAGAATAGAAAGAAAATAACTGAGGAGTTAAAGTATTGTTAAAAAGAAGCGATCTGGTAATAATCAAAAGAGAATGAACCTCAGACAAGGCAAAGACTGAATCAATTTAGGCAAAAATGCATCAACTGAAGAAAAATAAGTTAATTGTTGGAAATTGTTATAGCCCACTAGAGCAAAAGGAAGAAACTGATATGGATTTAATGAAGCAAATAAAAAGAACATCAGAGTAAGAAGGGTATGAATTATGTACTTTAATTACAGACATCTAGTGTAACGATGGTTGAGATCTTTCAAAGAAGAAGGAAATTAATACAATGAACAGAGAACTAGGTTGCAGAATGGGTCCAGGATAAAATGTCAGATCCAGCAGTGAGACAGACTAAGACAATGGAAAATTTAAATGATGTGTCCTTGAGTCTTGTGCTTTTCTCCATGCCTGGACTAGATGGTGTAGGGTATCAAAGATGATTGACTTTAAGACAATCAATAAAGGTTACAGGGGAAATGAAACTGGCAATTAAAGCTTAGATGGAAATACCCCTAAAGGAACAGAATGCTATCAGCAACATGGTGAAATGGATGAAAATGTCCTAAATAAGAAAGTATTATCAAACATTGAATTAATTATTCAATTTAAAAAAAGTAAATACTTAAAAGAATGAAAAATTAGAACTGAATTGTATCAAAATAGGTGAAAACGTGAGAAAAGGTAAAGATAATTTTTTTTTGCTTTATTTACAGCTAATTCAGATCCATAAACGTGTTGCATAAATAAATGTTTTCATGACTTGTAATTTGATAAATGCAGTTGGTGAGAACATATGAAAAGTTTTTGAACTACTAGAAATCTGTTGGACTTTTTCCAAAAAATGTATTGAGCTGTATATATCCAATTATTATGAAAATAAAAAGAAACATGCCTTATGATTTGATTTTAAACAGGAAAGTCTACAGACACTGTGATTGTAGTGCAGTACACAAAAGTGCAGGAGAAACTCAATAGGACACATAGAAGTAATGGGTAACCAATTTTTCGGGATTGAGCCCTTCATCAAGGTATGAGCAAATGTTTTGCATCTGTCTTCTTGAGGAAAAAATAAATAAATCATGAAAACTATAGAAAATAGCAACTCTAGAGAGAATAATGTGGAAAGAAACTATCATTAATTAAAATAGTATCGGAGAAATCAATGGAATGGAAAACCAATAAATCCACAAGATCTGATAAGCTGGTAACAGGTTGTGATAATTAATGCACTGGTTGTCATCTTCCAAAATTCCATGGATTTGAACTAGAAAGTATACTTAGAAAGTATAAAATGTAACTATTATTTAAGTAAGGAAATATTAATGGAAGGAATGTTTCATAGCCCTGATGTACACAACACCCATCACAGATAAAGAAACATGATGTGTTGTGGTTACACTTCAATGTCACCCTCTCAGAAATATTCCCTTTCTTCTACTCATTCATGTCTCCATTGTCTCTGAAAGGCAATTTGTTTTCTTGCTTGTCCAGTTCTGACAAATGGGCTCAGATGTGAAATGTCAGCTTTGTTCCTCTTTCCACAGATGCAGCCTGACCCATTAAATCTTCCCAGCATAAAATAATCATGTTAATGTCAACATGGTTTTGTGGAAAGGAAATCATATCTGACAAATCTGTTAGACTTCTTTGAGATTGTAAAAAGCGGAATAAATGAAAGTGAACGAGTTTACATGCATTTGGAATTTCAGGCCTTCTATAAAGTGTGATACTTTTTTTTTAAATTAGAGATACAGCATGGTAACAGGCTGTTCTGGCCCATGAGCTCACTCTGCACAAATACACCCAAGTGATGAATAAACTCCATTAATAATTTGGAAGAGGATATCCAACTGTTATTCTGTTTATCATTATTCAAAGCTGGGTATGCTGTAAACATTATACAGTAAGGTTTTAAATTTCAAGGGAATGTCGACAAGCTAAGTGAACAAGTGAGGACAGGGCAGTGTTTTTTTTTTAAAAACTATGTCCTCTAGTACAGAATAAATAGAAGATTATAACTTTGATGGAGAGATATTGTAAGATATTGGTATTCAGTTGTGCCTGGGCTCTTTTGTGTATTTATCACATAAAGTTCATTTGCAGGTAGACTAAGCATTCCAAAAGGATCATTCCTTTATTGCAACAGAAATCACTTGGAAGAAAGAATGTAACAATTGTGTTATGAGTCCAGAGGGCCCCAGAACCCAGCAACAATAGATGTTCACCAAGACAAATGGTTACTTAAATAAAAGTTGTTTTTAATTATCTTTAAAGATGTAAATATAATTACACTTTAACTTACCACTATTGACTTAACTAACCTAACCTAACACCCCTCTAATTCTAAGAGCACGTGTATGTAATGTGTGTGTAAGTTCAGCAAAGTTCTTTGATTCACAGTCCAATCTCACTTCTCATTCCTCCAAGTTCACTGGTTGCAGGGAATTCTTATACTTTGCACAGAATTTAACATTTATTTATGTTCACCAGGCTTTGGTGCTTGAAAGGTAAATGATTACCAGTCAGGAAGGATCTTGTTGGTTTTCAGAGAGAGATTTGTAGTACGCTGGCACCCACAACTGATTCCTTTTTAAAATCAGCCACTTCAGTATCTTGCCGAAGAAACCTGTCCCCTCCGGGTAATCCAGATGATAACCTCTTTCTTTCAGGACACCACAGAGTGCCTTTTTGTTTCTCTTATTCCAAGTGAAACATTAGACAGCCAGTCCTCTCCTCTTGCATGAACCACAAGGGCTTTGACCAGGCTGAGCTAAGCACTCACAACCCATCTTCCAAATGGGGTTTTCCTCAAGCTTTCTAGCTTGTCCAGTTCCAGTTGCTGCTCCTGACTGTAAAACTACAGAACTGATCTCTCTCTCTCTCTCTCTCTCTCTCGCTCGCTCTCGCTCTCTCTCTCTCACAAACACACACACAAAGCTTGTTTTACTCTCTCTGCCAGCAAAATCACATGACCCTCCTAGAACAGCAAGTTCTACTCCAGACAGAATGCAGCTCCATCAAGCTCTTTCATCTGTTGCCTTTTTGTAAACAACAATCTATTAGTGAAGTCTCTTAGGCAATCTCCAAAGCTTTTGCAAAGGCTCTGAGGCCCCAACATGACTTGCATTAGCAGAGCTCCAGTATTTTAAATAAGATCTGTTTTAAAGTGTTTGTATGTGACCTAGACTAACAAACCCTGCCCCAATTTATCTTCCAAAAAAACATATCTATATTCTGTCACAAGTGAAATTATATGATGTATTGGTGAAACAAGGCTAGGTATAATCTGAAAAATGGTTATCAAAAGCATAAAAATGCTATTGGAACTCAGCAGGTCTCACAGGGTCCATAGGAGGTATGGAAATATAATTATCAATTCGGACCTGAACCGAATACTTCAAGTACCTTCGCGTGTTTCATGAAATGATATTGAACTTTCTGCTTTGTGTTTAGAAGAATTAAAGGTAATTATATTGTTGCACTCAACATATCTTATTAGTCTTCAATAAGTAAATCCCTGTCTTGGATGTCTAGAACTATGAATAATAGTCACAAAATATGGGATCAGTAATACAGTATTAATTCGAGGTGAGAATTCTTCCAATAGTTCTGGGATATCCTACGAGCAACTTAGCAGCATGTGCTCTGCCACTGCGGTGGCTGCTCTCTGAATGTACATGATATTCCACCCCAACACTTAGATGTTAGGTGGAGTCTGTTGAAATGGAAACTTGGTTTGGCTCATACACATTAAGATGGAGCTATTATTGCACTCACCTTTTCTATCGTGGAGAATATGGACTCTCACATTGACACAAAGTTCTGTTGGCAGAGCATTATGCCAAGATGAGAGACCATACTCTCACATTATTCCATGAAACCAAATTCCTGGACTTTGACCTCAAATTGCATGGCAGGCTTTAAAATTTATCAGACATTTTCTAGTATATCTCTTTCAATCTTGAGTTCCTGGAAGACATATCTGAGCTCTCGGCAGCATAAATCTTCATAATTTCAGCCTAAATTGAGAAAAGAACATAAAATATAAGGCAGAAGCAGAAATATGCCAATTAGCTCTTTGAGTATGTTCACTTTTCAACAAGCAAATGATGGACCCAATCTTTGTCTCAATACAACTTTCTTGCTCTATCTCCATAACACTAGACTCAACTGTTGTTCAAATACATGTCAAAATCTATCTTGAAGATATTTGATGAGACTGCCTCCGCAGTTCTCTGGAAGAAATTCTAAAGAGATACCACCTTCCAAGAGTAGAAATTGCTTCTCAACTCTGCCTTAAATCAGCAGCCAATTCTTGAATATAGATGACATCTCACTTTACTGTTTGGATACTGTTTGGTCTGGAGACTGAGCAGCTTATGTGGGCATTTTGAGTACGCATCAGGCACCAGTATAAACCAGAAGAAGAGCGATGTAATGCTCTTTGGTAACTGACAGATCTGACTATCTGAAGGTGTTGGGGATCTGGTTTGGAGGAGCTGAGGTGTGCAACAAGAAACGGTTGGAGTGGATCACAAAGATGCACCAAAAATTGGGTCTGTAACCATGGTGCTCCGTCTCAATAACAGGGAAGAACCTGATCATCAGGAGTGTGGTGCTCTCAGTACTGCTGGTGACCCTCACCTTTCTGTGTGGTTCCATCAGGATCTGCATGGAACCAAATTGTGATCCTTGTACAACCAGAGCATCACTCTCCTCGCACATTGTTCTCAGGATGGCTGCAGTGGAGTGGAGATTGTTACTCACCTCGTTAATGAATGCAGGTTTGCAAAGAGTGAACTTCGTCACGGTTCATCCCCAGCAGCCACATAACAGAGGGTTCTCTGATCTGCGGGCAGTTCCCAAGGACACACTCTGAGTCCGACATCTAGAACTGCTGGAAGACCATCAACTCAGTGAAAGACACTATTTGGTCTGCCCGAAACCTGTTGGTCTTTGAGATTTCTTTGAGATTTCTGTCTGGGAATATTGCTGATTGGTGCATTCCAGGCTGTAGGCATATGTGCTGAGGGACACACTGAGGCTCGGTGCAGACAAAGCGAGGGCACTGTGGGGAATGACCACAGTCTGGGATCCTCCCATTATTGGGCACGGAGGGGCTGACACTGAGGTGAATTCGATCAAACAATGGGGGGGGGGGGGGCGAAGAAAAAACAAGGTGCCAAAATGATGGTACCAAGGTATTGTGAGAATAAATGTAGCAATGTAACAATGTATATTGATGAGAATGTAGAGATATGAATGACATTAAGAGTATAAAAAGACTCGAACTCTTTTCTTGTTTGTAATTTTTTTTTCCAGACAAGATATGTCTAATGATAATGTGTTGAAACAACAAGGAGTGACAGTGGTGGTAATGGTGTATTGAGAGAAAAACGTACATTGATCAGAATATATCAATATGACTGACACTAAGAATGTAAAAAGTCTTGAATGGTTTTCTTGTTTTGTAAATAATTTATAGTGAATAATTATATTTTTGGAAAAGAAAATCAACAGCCCCTTTTCTGAAATTTTCTCCCTAATTCTTGATGCACAGGTAGAAGAAACAATCTGTCAACTTCCATTCTGCCATTGCAAAAGTTTAGCTGTTTCTCGACCATTCTTGTGCCTGCCATGACTGCTGGCAACTCCTGCTGCTATGCCCCAGATACACCTCCATCTGTATCTGGGATGATGACTGCTCATTACATTAGATAAAATTACCCTTGAGCCTTTGAGAACCTCAAGAATTAGATATGCTGAAATCCATGAGTAAATATCGAGAAACTGGAGGTTCTCAACAGGACTGGCATCATTCATAGAAAGAAATGGGACGGTAAATGTCTCAAATGAAACATTGTCAGTCCATTTTTTTCATGCATGTTGCTTGACCTGCTGAATATTATCAGCTAATAAACAATACACTTAATATTCAAATGAATTAGTCGCAGAGATTGGGTAAGTTGTTTTCTTTCAATCCATAGAAGTGGGTTATAAATAAATAGTTATCTTTGCGTCCATTTTACCCCTCTTGCCTTTTGAAAACATCCTTCTGTAATATTTTCCATTCTTTCGAAAACTGTGTGTCACTCACTGCTTTGCTGCTTTATTTTTATGAATCTTTATGAATGTGGTCAAAGCAAATTAGTTTCTTCAAAAAAAAGGTGAGTGAATTCAAATTCACGTGCTGTCTTTAACTGATGTCTTTTATTTTCTCAAAAACAATCCATGGAACAAGCAAATAATGTTCTATATTGTTGCTTCCATCTCCAAACTGAGGCCGAGGGCTGTCGGACATGGATGTGTTTCAAATTTTGTCAGAGTCTGTGACTTGAAGATTTTCCACTGATATAATATGCAAGTCTCTCACCTTTCTTCTGAAGAGGTAGTAATTAAATTTAAGATTATGGTTTCTGGCTCGGTATTTCCCCATCAGGGAAAATTCTTTCTCTGTATCAACTCTTTTAATGCTCCTAATTATCTTCAGTGCTTTGATTAGAATACTTTCTAGTACTAGTATACTAAAACAAAATTTTTAACCTTCATTTTTCTTTTAATACCAGTCATATATAGCATCTGGTAATACATTAGGAAAAGGATTTTAAGATTACTTCAATATTTTCTTCTTTCCTTTTATTTTGCATTATTAGAGTTTTTTCTTTCTAATAAAGGTATATAGACTACTATTTAGAATACAAATTATGGATATGATTTTCAATTTATGCATTTTAGGTTAAACAGAATATCTTATTGAGTTTGTGTAACTGTCTGTACTATAGTATTGAATTGTACCTTTTTTTTGTTTGTACAAATTTTTTATTTAATTTTTTTTTAATTATAAAAGAAAATGTGTACTCCTCAGCCTTTTGAAGACAAAGAAATACCAACCAAGTATATGTAACCTAGCCTCATAGTTTAACCTTTTAGGTCTTAGCTTCATTATGTTTGATGTGTACTGTAACCCCTCATGGCTGATACGCTTTCTTCCTGTTCAGGAAGCAGTTCTCAAAATGGGGCTGGTCAAGGACCTCTAAAAGCATCACTCATTTGCTTATATTAAAAAAAAACAGTCTCTTTTAGGCAAAAAGTCAACAATTTGTTAAGCTTTCTGCAAACTTCATGTGTCAGATCAAGGCCTGAACCTAATAATTGGGCAACAAATATGACCAAGATAACTTACAGTATGTCATTTGTTCCTTACTGGTTCCAATCATCTTGACATTTTAAGTAGGTTTTATTTGTGATAATTATGTTCCCTGCATCTTCTAATTTGTGATGGCCCCTCGCAGGAGATATAATTTCTGGTGTTTCAGCAAGTTAGCATTGCACCTTATTGCATTTTGTCCACCCACAGACCTCCATTCCTCTGCCTCTGCTATTTATCTTTCCGTTGGTCTCAGGGTATGTGGATCAAATACCTTGGTGATTTATCAGTTTTAATTCGCTATCTTCTTTAATCTTTCTCTTTCAATCATACCTTACCAACTGTTCCTCGTGCAATATTTCATTCCTCACCCTGCATGCAAATATGAAGTGGGGAGGGAACTGAGAGAGGGCAGAAGCAACTGATAGGTAGTAAAGGAAGCAAGAGGCAGAGAGAATAGTTCACTGAAGAGCCATGCTAAGAAAGCTCGGAATAAGGAATGGAAAATGGGGCCAAGTAGGAGGCTGGGTTCAGGATTTGGAGCTTGAAGAATGAGTGAGAAGTTGGGTGAGAAGTGACGAAGAGGGCAATGAGCAAGATGCCTGAGTCTACAGGTTTCCTGGGTTCTTACATAAGTAAATGTGCACATGCCTGACTATGTGCAAGCATTAATTCCAGTAGTATTAATGCCTGGTCTCAGGTAGTTTTGTTCATGACACCAAATCAAGCCATCGTTTTGTGACATTGTGAGGAATTTTGTGCACAACAGCTCCCACACATTAAAATAAACCACAGACAATTTCCACTGCACAATATGAAGTTAAGGAATTGTACTATCACAGTAGAAAAATAGAACCAACATTGTCTAGTCAAATCTTCAAACTGACTGGAAAGACAAGTGAAACAACAACAATATCCTCTCTCAGGTAAACATCCTTCAGTCAGTTAAGAAGACAAAATATAACAACATACACAAAACTTCCTTGAAGAAATGCAACATCCTTTCTGACTGGTCTCTGGCTAAGACCCCTCAAAGTAGAGGAGGAACATTTGGGATAAAATTGAAAACCTGAAGGCCATGCAATGGGAATGTGCAGAAGCCTGTGTGAGTGGCAGAGAAATACATCACCTCGCTAAGTATCCACCTGTCTGCCCTGTTCTATGGAAGAGTTTGCAATTCCAAATAAAAAGATACACAATACCACACAAAGGAGACAGGTGAGCTTGAAAGGAATGTGAAAAATAGCAATAAAACCATCAAAGTAAATTTTCATATCTTCTCATTACACTACAAGTCTGTAGTTCCAATGTAGCCAATTCTGAACCCAGAAGGTAAGTCCTCCTTGACCCTAAGGGACTGCTTAAGATGAAGATGTTATCTTCTGACAGTTGATTATATTCTCTACCCTCTTCGAAGTGTTAAACATATGCAGTGATTCAGGCTTGATCATCAGCTCAACTTCTCTCTGTGTGAAGTTTGTATATTCTCCCTGCGAATATTTGGGTTTTCACTGTGTATTTTAGTTTACTCCTACTTCCTAAAGTGGTGCACTGGATGACTATTGAGCAACTCTAAGTTACCCCTGGTGCGTATTGATGATAGGAGAATTGGTGCGGGGAGGAAGTGGGTGGTTGATGGCCATATGAGAGCGAATAGGTTACATGGAAATAATCAGGGTAATGGGACTAATAGAAAGGCACTTGGAGTCAATTTTCACTTGATAGGCCAAATTAAGTTCAACATAAATGTAATGAGAAGGTAATCAAAGTATTCCTTAAAGAAGCCCATTTGTTAGTTTTATTGCTAAATTTCACACACCTTTCTAGTTCACTAATCTCCCATTATGTTTCATTTTGTATATTTTCATATTGATTTCTTATTGTTATTATCTACTTTTTAAGCATTAACTGGTTATAATTTTAGTTTCAAATTTGATCTAGTTCTCTGATTTATTATTATAACCACAGGCTTTTTCTTCTTAACAGGAATCTGTTTAATCTGTGCCCTTTCTAATTTCATTTATTATTAGGCCATCTTGCAAAGCTCACAGTGAAGTTTATTTTCACACATTTTCCTGTTGGTAAAATATGAAGTGATCACAAAACCTGAATGTCATTACCATCTTTCCTCATCTTTATCTCCTCCAGCCTGATGATCTCTGTTTGCAGAGATTTTAATATTTAACTCCAAAACTTGAACTTATCAAGACTTCTTCCCACATTTTTGAATAGGAGAGCCAGGCAATCTATACATTTTTGTCTTGATTAACAAAAAGGCTCAAAATCCGGTTGCCGATCTTCATCACTGCTCCAGTAGATTAGTCTTACCAACTGGATATGTCAGTGTTTATTTTCAGAGAAGAGATGCTTAGACTTGGCTACTTCACCATGTAGCAGATTATGAATCCCATCCTAAAATTCTTGTGAAATTTTCATCAAAGACTGATGACTCTAAGCTAGAGAACCTGTTAGGGTTTGGAAATAATAACAGTAGTTTGTTCTTATGAGTTAAGAGGGCTACTGTTTCTTGGTCAGTAAAAGTATGGATGGGGGGGGGGGCTCAATTTCAGTACAGAAATTCATGTTATTGGGCTCAATAGACATTATAAAAATGTCAATTTCAAAACAAGGTAAACATCTCCACATCTACCAGCACAGATCCAAACAGTGCTGGCCCTCAGATATCAAATGACTGCTTCTCCATTATTGTGAATTCAGACTCTCCAAATACAAAATCTATCATTTCCCTGTTCATAGTTTCTTCACCATCTCTGAAGTCTATTACTCCTCTAAAATCACTTGTAATTTTATTATGATGTTGTGGCCATTACAGAGACTGGCTGGCAGAAGAACGGGATTGGCTGGTACAGGTATGGGGTTTTAGATGTCTTAAAAGGAATAATGTGCGAGTTAAGAGAGATGGGAAGTAGAATTACTGGTCAAGGATAGTATCACAGCTGTAGAAAGGGAGAACACTGTAGAGGGAGTATCTACTGAGTCAGTGTGGGTGGAAGTCAGAAGTTGGAATCACTGTACTTGGAGTAGTCCATAGGTCTCCAAATTGACGTCAGAACACCGAGCATAAGTAAGCAAATTTTAGAATGGTGCAGGAATTACAGGGTTGTTGATATAGGATACTTCTACTTCCCTTATATTGTTTAGCACCTCCTTACTGCAATATGGGGAAGAATTTGTCAGTTGTGCCCAAGAAAAAAAAAATCTTTATTTAAAAGAATTTAGACAACTTACAATCAAACATAACAGAAAAAAAAACAATTTTTGTATATATTAAAAAAAAACCCCGACCACCCCTTCAGCCAGCTCTTAAGGGGAGCCAAATATAAAGATAATACAGTAATTATAAAGAATGTTTCAAAGTATTTCTAAATTCATATACTTCAAATAAGAAGACCACATTTTAACAAAAAACAAATAATTATCGTGCAGATTACATATTTTTTTTCATAATAATACAATTTCTCAACTCATTATGCAAGCATGTTATATTAACCTCCACATTATCCTTCCAAGTACTAGCTACAAAGTTTCATGCTACAGATAAAACTAGATGTAAAAATGCAATATGAAATTTATCCAACCCTAGTCCTTTCAAATAAACCATATATCCCAACAAAAAGATTGATGGGTCTAATGGTAATTTAATCTTAAATAATTTTTCCAAAACCAATCTAATTCCTTCCCAAAATGGTTGTACTGTAAAACAAGACCAAACAGCATGTAAAAAAGTTCCAGTACATAGTCCACATCTAAAACAAGAATCTGATTTACTAAACCCATATTTTTTTCAATTTCAATGGAGTCAAATATAACTGATGTTAAAAAAATTATAATTAACCATTCCATAATGTACATTCGTCACTTTAGTTACACTATCAGGACACATAACCTCCCAATTATGTTCTGGAAAAATATAGGTTATATCACTTTCCCATTCAAGCCTAGATCTCTCCCATTTTGGTTTATCCATACTATCCTGTAATAATTGGTATATATCTGAAATATAACCTTTCTAAGGTACAGAAGAAATCAAAGACTCAAATTTCATCAACATGGGTAATTTCATCTCTTTACCATAATTAACTTTTATCAAAGCTCTGAGTTGATAATACACAAACAGAGAATTTATAGATATATAAAATTTCTCCCTCAATTGAATAAAAGAAAGAAATTGGCCTTCTTCAAGACAGTCCTGAATTATCTTTATGTCCTGAGAATTCCATCTCTTTAAATGATTATTAAACATTTAAAAAGGAATGAGCTGGTTACGATATAACGGTGTTTGAATTTGTAATTTACCCTTTGATCCTAAAACCCTATTTCTTTTAATCTATATCTTTAACAAATGTTTTAATACTGGCATATTACATTCCCACAATAAATTCACATTCCATTTAAATATAAACTGATGCATCTCAACTTCAGATATACAAGCCATTTCCACCTTTTCCCAACTCAGAGATTGGTCCACATCTATTAATCTGCTAACAAATTTCAACTGAGCTGCATCATAATAATTTTGAAAGTGAGGTATCTGCAATCCACCTAAACCTTATTTCCATGTAAGTTTATGTAAAGCTACTTTGGCTAATTTTCCTTTCCATAAAAATTCCCGCACTGACCTATTCAGGTCCTGAAAAAAAAACCTTTGAAAGTAAACATGGTATAGACTGAAACAAATATTGAATTCGAGGAAAAATATTCATTTTAACACAATTTACTCGATCACTTAATGTCAACAGCAAATCTTTCCATTTAATCAAATCCATTTTAATCCTTTTTAATAAAGGGACATAATTGAATTTATATAAAGACTGGTAGTCTGCATCTACTACCACTCCCAAATATTTAATTCTATCTGACCACTTCAATTTTATAATACTTTTATATTCTGAATAATCTCCATCCCCAACTGGCAATATTTCAGTCTTATCCCAATTTATATTATATCCAGATAGCTCTCCAAATTTTAACAATCTTGTAAATATTTCAAAGACTGTTCCAGTTCTGTCAAATATACCAGCAAATCGTCTGCAAATAAATTAACCTTATATTCATCCTCCCCAATTTTCATTCCTTTAATCTTATCATTCTGTTTTATTGTCTGAGCTAATGGTCCAATAGCCAATGCAAATAAGGCTGATGATAATGGACAACCTTGTCGAGTCGAACGCATCAAGTTAAATGATAAGGAAATTTGACCATTTGTCACCACCCTAGCAGTTGGGTTTGTATATAAGGCCTTAACCCAGCCCCCAAGAAGGATTCCTGACACAATATGTAGTCTATCCAACTGGAGAAAAGGCCAGGATTTATGGAGCATTTGGAGAGTTACAGTCTACTCAGGAACAGTCAGCTTGGCTTTGTGAGGGGAAGATCATGCCTCACAAGCCTAATTGAGATTTTTGAGGAGGTAATAAAAGAAAATGATGAGGGTAGGGCAGTAGATGTGGTCTGTGTGGATTTTAGTAAGGCATTTGACAAGGGACTTGTTCAGAAATTTATGACGCATGGGATCTATGGAACTTTGGTTGTGTGAATTAAAAATTAGCTTGCATGTTGAAAGCAGAGAGTAGTAGTGGATGGAAAGTATTCTGCCTGGAGGTCAGTGACTAGATGAATTCTTCCATAATCCATTCTGAGATCCTTGAACTTTTTATAAATTATATAGATGAGGAAGCAGGATGGGTTAGTAAGTTTGAGGATAAATTGAAGGTTGGAAGAGTTGTGGATGGTGCTGCCAATTGTCATAGATTAAAAAAGTAGAGAGACAGGATGCAGAGCTTTGCGTAAAAGTGGAAGATGGAGTTCAATCCATACAAGTGTGAGGTGATGAATTTTGGAAGGACAAACCTGAAGGCTGAATACAGGGTTAATGGTCAGATAGTTTACAGTGTGGAGGAATAAAGGGACTATGGGGTCAAAATCCATACATCTGTCAAAAGTGCTGCTCAGGTTGATAGGATGGTTAAGAACATTGCTGGGATGCTGGGTGCCATTAGTTGAGGGATTGAGTTCAAGAGTCAAGAAGTCATGTTGCAACTCTACAAATCTCTGGCGAGACCACACCTTGAATATTGTGTTCTATGTTCTCATCAGCATTTGAGTGGTGCATTGCACTATAATAGTTTATTACTGCTGAATGGTCAAAAATATGTTTTCAGAAACAATTTATTATCATCCCATCAGTGTCTTTCTCTCAAATTAACGCTTGGTTTTTGTTAACCAACAAAAGGAGCAAGACTGCACATCAAACTGATTATTCAGAAAGTGTTCTTTAAAATAACCAGAGAATGAAATAAAAATCATAGCAGAAAGGAGGCAATTTGATTAAAGCAATAGTACCAGAGATTGCTGTTAAGCTGGAGTAATCGCCACCTAGTTCCTGCACTCTCATTGCATTTATTATATTCCCCATTTTCAAATGCTTCATCTTTTGTTTTATGTTATTCAACTATCTTGGTGATCTAAAGTCCTCAAATCTTTATTCCTAATTATAACCTTTATTAATGGAGGAAAAACCCAACACCCAACCCCAACCAACCAATTTTCCCCTGCAGCCGCTGCAACCGTGTCTGCCTGTCCTGCATCGGACTTGTCAGCCACAAACGAGCCTGCAGCTGACGTGGACTTTTACCCCCTCCATAAATCTTCGTCCGCGAAGCCAAGCCAAAGATACTAACATTCTTATGCTTTTCATACAATTTTTTAAAAATAAGCCTCATATTTCAAGTAAGGTCTAACTATTGTACAAAGTAGACCTATACATGCATTATTGTATAGCAATCAAATATATTGTACTGCAATATTTTTGCATTATATTGTGCAATTGAGATTGTGTCTGTGTTTTAGAAAATAGAGAGGAGATATGACAAATATGCCTAGAATGGAAGGATTGCTGTCTGAGGAGAGAATAACTCAATGTGACTTATATTATCTTGAGTTTTATATTATCTTGAGTTTAGAAAAATGAAAGGAGAACCAATTGAAAAATCAAAAATTCTTATGGGCCTCAACAAGATACCAGCAGGGATTATATTACCCTGAGAGGTGTGCCGAACCAGAGCCACAGTCCTAAAATAAGACAGTCAGGAAAATGGCTTGAGGCAAAAAATCACTTTGGATCCTTCTGAATGAAGTTTATTTGGGCAAGTAATTTGAGAGTATTTTGTAGATGGTACAGTTATTGTCCACCAACAGTGGATGAATGATAAGGGTGTTTAACGGATGCCAGTAACTGGCTGCTTTGTCCTGGGGTTTTTGGCATTAAACATATCCAGGCATGCAACTTGTGCCTTGTAATTGATGATAATGCTTTGGTGTATCAGGAGGTGTGTCATACACCAAATGATATCCAGCATCTGACCTGCTCTTGTCGCCATGGTACTTATCTGATTGATTCAGCTAGATTTCTGCTCAGTGATGACTGCCAAGATATTGATGGTGAAGTAATCAGAAAAGGTAATGCCTTTGAATGCCAAGGGGAAGTGGTTGAGCTCTGTCTTGTAGGAAATGGTTATTGGCTGGCATTTCTCCTGAGCAAATGCTACGTCCCTCAGGCCTCAGCCCAGTAATGTCATTACCCAATTGCCTCCTCTGCTTACAAATGTCTATCTGAAATATTCTGAATGGTTCTGGGTAGAAATGCACTTTCAGACATGCATCCATTTTATCAAAAGGAACATAAATTGCACTTCATAGCAGCAACAAATTCACAAGTGTTGGGGCCCACCTTTATTCATAATATAGATTTTTTTCCATTAACATCATCGAATTTCTTTAACATTATTGCCTATTTCCTCACAATGTCATTAGCCCCAAAATTTGTAAATGCTCTGTAAGCACTATATATTTTCTTCAATTTCCCAAGCTTTGTAACGAACCCCATTAGTACTGTTTCAGCCCTCTTGCCTTGAAGACATGTTAATCTTATTTGCGTTTGGGCAAGCAGATTCTGTTTTCTCATGTTTCTGAAACTTAGTCTTGCTTTTTACTCCTTTGGTCTTTCAAATGGTCTGTCTTCATCACCAGTGCAGCATTTTGCACCTTAGAACTATAGAACCATAGAACATTGCTGCCCAGAAACAGGCTCCTTTGGCTCTTCCAGTCTGTGCTGAACTATTTTTCTGCCTAATCCCACTGATCTGCCAAAGCCCTCCGTTTATTTCCCATCCATGTACCTGTCCAAATTCTTCTTAAATTTTAAAATTCAGCTCAGATTCACTACTTCATCTGGCAGCTCATTCCACAACTCATTCCCCCCAAACCTTTTCCTCTTTCATCCTTAACCTTTGGTTTGTATCTCACCTACCTCAGTGGAAAAATCCTAACTATATTTACTCTGTCTATCCCCCTCAAAATTTTTAATACCTCTATCAAATCTCCCCTCATTCTTCAATGCTCCAGGGAATAAAGTCCTAACCTGTTTAACCTTTCCTTGTAACTCAGGTCCCAGAGTCTGGGTAAAATCCTAGTAAATCTTATTTGCACTCTTTCTATTTTATTGATAATGTTCCTGTAGTTAGGTGACCAATACTGCACACAATACTCCAAATTTAGCCTCACCAATGTCTTATACAACTTTACCATAACATCCCAAACTAATACAGACCAAAAGCTCTCTTTACAGCCCCATCCATCTATGATGACACTTTCAGGAAATTATGTATCTGTATTCCCAGATCACTCTGTTCTACCGCCCCCCCCCCCTCAGTACCCTACCATTTAACATGTATTGTATGTCCTTTCTTGGTTTGTCCTTCCAAAATGCAACACCTCACACATGTCTGCATTAAATTTCATCTGTCCATTTTCATCCCATTTTTCCAGCTGGTCCAGGCCACTCTGCAAGCTTTGAAAACGTTATTCACTGTCCACAATGTCTCCAATCTTAGTGTCATCTGCACACTTGCTGATCCAGTTTACCACATTAAAATCCAATAATTGATATAGATGATAAATGTTCCCAGTACTGATCCCTAAGGCACACCATGAGTTATAAAAGCAATAATCTTCCACCTCTTTCTGGCTTCTCCCATCCAGCCATTGTTAAATCCAGTTTACTACTTCACCATGAATAGTGAGCATCTGTACCTTCCTGACTAACCTCCCATATGGAACCTTGCCAAATGCCTGACTAAAGTCCATGCAGACAACATCCTCAGCCTTTCCTTCATCAACTTTCCTGGTAACCTCCTCAAAAAACTCTATGGCTAAACATGATCTACCATTCACAAAGCCATGTTGATGATTCCTAATCAGTTCCTGGCTTTCCAAATACTGAATATCTGATCTCTTAGAACACCTTCCAATAATTTACCTACTACTGATATCAAGCTCACCACCCTATAATTTCCAAGGTTATTTTGGAGCCTTTTTTAAACAACAGAGCAATGTGAGCTACCCTCCAATCCCCTGGCACCACACCCATGGCTAAGGACATTTTAAATATTTTTGCCAGAGCCCCTGCAATTTCTACACTAGCCTCTCTCGAGGTCTAAGGGAATATCTTGTCAGGCCCTGGGGATTTATCCACCCTTATTTGCTTTAGGATAGCAAGCACTTCCTCCTCTTTAATCTGTATAGGTTCAATAACCTCACTGCTTGTTTTCCTTACTTTCTATGACTGTGTCAGTTTCCTAAGTGAATACTGATGAAAAAAAATTAAAATCTTCCTCCATCTCTTTTGGCTCTATACAAAGTCAATCATGCTAATCTTCAAGGTGACCAATTTTGTCTCTTACTATCCTTTTGCTCTTTATATACCTGTGAAAACCCTTAGGATATTCATTCACATTGTCTGCCAAAGCAACCTCATGTCTTCTTTCAGCCTTCCTGAATTCTTTCTTGAGATTTTTCTTGAATTTGTTTTATACTCCTCAAGTATCTTATTTGCTCTCTTTTTTCTGAAGTAGATCCCCAATACCACTTGAAAACCAAAATTCCCAATGCCTGCTAAATTTTCCCTTAATCCTGATGGGAACATCAAATCTGGACTCTCAAAATTTCTCCTTTGAAGGTCTTCCACTTACCTCACACATCCTTGTCCGAAAACAACATCAGAATCCACACATTCGAGATCCTTTCTTATTTCCTCAAAATTGGCCTTTCTCCAATTTAGAATCACAACCTGAAGTCCAGACGTATCCTTCTCCATAATTAACTTGAAGCTAATGACATTATGATCACTAGACCCAAAGTGTTCCCCTACACATACTTCTGTCACCTGTCCTGTCTCGTTCCCTAAAAGGAGATCCAGTATTGCACTCTCTCTAGTCAGTACCTTTATATATTGATTGAGAAAACTTTCCTGAACATATTTGACAAATTCCACTTATTCATGCATTTTGATCCAGAGTAAAAAAATAAATCACAACAGTTAATTATGGCAGAACCACCAAAACTGTAGATGCTAGAAACTTGAGTAGGCAATAATTATTGGAGGAATTCAGCAGGTCATACTGCATCCATGCGTTAAAATGATCAGTCATCATTTTGTGTCTGAACTCTTTACCAAGCGGAAGATAAATTATCTTTAACAAGACTCTCTTGGTCTTGCTGATTAGTGTTCTTGCCACTAGGTTGGTGTTAACCTAGAGTGTTTATAAACAGTGTTGGGATGGGAAAAAAAAGAACAATGAAGCCTAATCAACAAACTGATGGAGTAAAATGTAACTAACTGCTTCAGACTGCAAAAGAAAAACAAAAATGATTTGAAATTCATACTTTGATTATGAAGAAATTAATTTAGTAATTTCATAGCCATGGCTCTGCAACAATGTAAACCACAACCTAATGTCATGGTAAAGCTCTAGGGTTTCTTTCATTAAACGTGTATGTACCCAAGAGCTGGTCTTAGAATAAACTCCAGAGATTTCATTGGAAAACTTGATTACATCAAGTACATTTTCAAATCAGCCTTCAAATTCTTGGTTAATGCATCACTGTTGCTCCAAATGGACTGTCAGTGTTGAAGTTGAGAAACTGCATAGGTGCTTATATAATTAACAACTTCAAACACAAATAACAGATTAGAAGAAATTAATCACAGGCCTTCAATAAATCAGATTTCCTAATAAACTATCAACAGTCAATCATTAATTCTAAGGCCGATGTGTTAGATAAGGAAAATGACAACTCACATGATGTCAGCTGTAGCTGTGTTCAGCAAATGGGTCTAACATTGAATACATAGAGTGTGAATACAGAACCATATTTTACATTTATTCTGAATTAAATTAATTTTTCTATAAAAGAAGAATGATAAGAAGATTACATTCTTTTTCAAGCAATGTTTAAACTCCTACAATTAATTTGCTTTTGGACAAAGTGGAGAACCCTCTCCAAAGCTATTAGGCACTGTTACCCCGTCACAATCTGGGGATTGTGACAGTTAATCTTGCAGGTAAGGGTGACCGACATATCCAGATGATCTAAGTAGTGTTCTTGCATTGGTTCATTTTCCAGAATTTTGTAATTTATTGCATTTTCTGTCACCTTTGAAACAGATGACACTAATGTGCACAATCATTTTAAATCCTCAAAATGTCCAATCTCTTGTCATTTCTCATAGAACCAAAATCAGATCAGGCAATAATTTTGGGTGTCAAGATCACCTTGATTTATACTGCTCTTTTTCAAAAAGTTGATGCTCTGAATCGATGTCCCAACTTCTTCAGAAATTTGTTTTTAAGTCCTGCTGTTCCACTTTGCTAATGCTATATGTAATGTAGTTAATAGTGGGATGGCAGAGGTCGACAGCATCGAGTCCACGCTGCTGAAGATCCAGCTGCGCTGGGTGGGTCACGTCTCCAGATTGGAGCACCATCGCCTTCCCAAGATCGTGTTATATGGCGAGCTCTCCACTGGCCACCGTGACAGAGGTGCACCAAAGAAAAGGTACAAGGACTGCCTAAAGAAATCTCTTGGTGCCTGCCACATTGACCACCGCCAGTGGGCTGATATCGCCTCAAACCGTGCATCTTGGCGCCTCACAGTTTGGCGGGCAGCAACCTCCTTTGAAGAAGACCGCAGAGCCCACCTCACTGACAAAAGGCAAAGGAGGAAAAACCCAACACCCAATCCCAACCAACCAATTTTCCCCTGCAGCCGCTGCAACCGTGTCTGCCTGTCCCGTATCGGACTTGTCAGGCACAAACGAGCCTGCAGCTGACGTGGACTTTTACCCCCTCCATAAATCTTCGTCCACGAAGCCAAGCCAAAGAAAAGAAAAGAAGAAGAATAGTGGGACCAGCAGAGAATTGAAGGATTATTGAATTTGCTGCTGAGATATGGATGCATGAGCTGGCCTATTGAAAAAATGGAGGATGCTATCTTGGTAGTCTCATCCTCACCAGAGGCAAACCAATATTTATGGTAAAATTATTGTCAACTGGAATGCCAGGAATAGTTTAATCTTCATGGAAAGGTCGACTTTCAGAGATCCTTTAAAATTCACAGCATTTAAAATGTAAAAACACAATGCTGGAAAAAATCAGTAAATCAAATACTTGGTTGAACTGCTGAGTTTCTCCAGCATTGTGTTTTTATTTCACCCACTCTGCAGACTTTTATGTTTTACTTCTAACATTGAAAATGTATTTGATTAAATCAGCACTCAGATACAGAAAAATAATTTTGTACAAATTGATACATTAATTTTATGTGAGGAATTCATTATTCGAACCAAGTAGTTGGAGGGATGATAAATTCTTGAATTTTCAGATGGAAATATTCTTCTTTGGTACTGTCCTAAATCAAGAGACTTAACTTAGAAGATGGAATCAAGAGGAATAACATATAATGCTGCAGATGCTAGAAGACCAAATTTTAAAAAAAAACAAAAATTCCTGGCAATGCTCAGCAGGTCAGGTAGAGTTCTGGTGAAAGTTCATTAACCTCGATCTACAATTACACTCTTCACAGGTGCTGCATAATCATCTGAGCATTTCCAGCATTTTCTTTGCTTTATACCAAGTAAAAGTGACTCAGTCGAAGTGTTTTGCCTTTGACCAACTATGGAGAAGTCTCGGAGTAAGAAAGAGATCCTATGTCAGTGTTGTCAAATGATAGGAGAGGATTGGGGATTGCTTCACTGAGCAACTTTGCTTTGTATGCATCAGTAACAGGGATCTCCCAGTGGCCAACTATTTTAATTCTGCACCTCATAATTGTGCTGACATGTCCACCCAGGCCTCATGTACCAACAAACCAAGGCCACCCGTAAATTGGAGGAACAACACCTAACATTATGTCCCAAACCAGATGGCATTAACATCAACTTCTCTGGTTTCTACTAACCCTCTCTTCCCTATCCCTTTGCCTTCTTTTGTCCACCTCTCCATTGCTTCCCTCTCCATTCACAGAGCCATTCCCCCTCTTTGTTTGCTGGTATTCCCTCCCTTATCCACATTACCTCCTGCCTGTGGGCCTATGCTCCTCCACCTAACCCTATCCCCCACCATTTTGTTTGGGCTCCTGTCTACATTTTGCTCATAACTTGATGAAGGGCTCAAGCCCTAAATGTTGGTTATGTCTCTTTATCTTTGCTATAAAAATTTTATTGTCTGATCTGCTGAGTTTCTCCAACTTTGTGCTTTTACTTCAATCACGATGTCTCTGCAGACCTTCATGTTTTACTATAGGAGGGAATTCTTAGGGACAGGTATTTAGAGAAGGATGGTGTTCTTAGGGATAGTCAACATGGCTTTGAGAGAGGCAGGTTGTGATGCACAAATCCAATTAAGATTTTTGAGGAGGTGACAAAAAAATTGATGCAGGTAAGGCAGTGGATCTGGTATATATGGATTTTAATAAGTCATTTGACAAGGTTCCCCATGATAGGCTCATTCAGAAAGTCATGTGGCAGGGTCCATGAAATCTTGGCTGCTTGGATTTGGAATTGGCTTAGCTACAGAAGGCAGAGGGTGGTAATAGATGAAAGATATTCTGCCTTAGGGCCAGTGACTAGTGGCATTGCACAGAGATTTGATTTGGACCCCTGTCCTTTGTTATTTTCATATATGACTTGGATGAAGAAATGGAGGGGTGAGTCAGTAAGTTTTCAGATGACTTGAAGATTGGAAGTGTTGTGGATAGTGTAGAAGATTGATGTCATTTGAAAGCTCAGCCTTCAACACAATCATCACCTCAGCATTAGTAAAGAAGCTTCACCACCCACCATCCCCACCCACCCCCCCCCCTCCTCCCCCAAAACTGGATCCTTGACTTCCTCATTGGAAGACAACATTTAGTGTGAATCGGTAACAACATCTCCTCCTCACTCACAATCAACACAGGTGCATCTCAAGGATGCGTGCTTTGTCCACTGCTCTACATTCTCTACACCCGTGACTCTGCGGCTTGGCTCAATTCAAATGCCATCTAAAAGTTGCCAATGACACCATGGTTGTCGGCAGAATCACAGTCAACAATGACTATGCATACAGGAGTGAGATGGATCATTTAATTGAATGGGTCATAACAACAACCTTCCACTCATCATTTGCAGCACTAAGGAATTAATTGTGGATTTCATGAAGAGGAAGCCAGGATAACAT